>NC_045956.1:164589547-164747047 GCF_010909765.2 Amblyraja radiata
TTCTTCCTCACCAATAACCTCCCCACCAATCCTTGGATTAAGTTTCATTAGGTCATGTCATAAGGAATAGGAGTAGAATTAGGCCATTTGGCCCATCAAGTCTACTCTGCTATTGAATCATGGCTGATCTATCCCTCCCTCCTGACCCCATTCTCCTCCCTTCTCCCCATAACCCTTGACACCTCCGTACTAATCAAGAATCTATCTATCTCTGCCTTAAAAATATCCACTGACCTGGCCTCTGCTGCCTTCTGTGGCAAATAATTCTACAGATTCACCACCCTAGGAAAAAAGAGATTTCTCCTCGTCTCCTTTATAAAGAACGTCCTTTAATTCTGATCATCAGGACACCCAAACACTTGTTCAAAAAGCTAAAATCTAAAGGCAAAGCGACAATGACATCAAGGCAGCATTTAATCAAGTGTAACTTCATGAACCCCTGTTAAATCCGAATTCAATCAGCCTCAAGTAGAAGTCATATTTAATACAAAGGAGGAAGATTGTGGCCAATGCAAGTCAATTGTTTTGACAACACGTCATGACCACAAGAAGTAGTCAGGGTTATGCCAGGCCCCAAACATTGCCAGTAGTTTTCCTTCCAAATCAGGAAGGCCGCCAGCATCCATAAAGACTCCTCACACCCTTGTAATGGACTGTTCGAACTACTTCCCTCCGGCAGACGGTACAAGGCCTTCTACGCCCGAACCTCCAGACTCAGGAACAGCTTTATTCCCAGAGTTATAGCGGCTCTGAACCGGCCCTGCTGAGTGCCCCCCCACCCCCATGAACTGTCTCCCTCGGATGGTCACGTCGCACAGACACATTTAGTCTGTTTGAACTGTTTTGACTATTTTACTGTTCTTTATACAAACCATGTTCTCGGGGTATCTAAATCTAAATCTAACTCTAAATTCTTTTCGTTATTTAAGTTATGACATCGGATGGAAGCTGCATACCAAATCTCGTTGCACTTATGTGCAATGACAATAAAAGATGATATTATTATTATTATTATTATTATTATTATTATTATTATTATTAAAGGATTGGAATCCCTTACATTGGAAGTCGGAGTGTTGGTCGAAGGTTGCACAATGTTCAATACCATTGACAATTCCTCAGAAAATGAAGCGATTCATGACTGCACGCAATATGACCTCAACAGCATTAGGCATTGGTTATAAGAGAAAAGTTACCTTTAAATATTCTCATAATACCCGCCTCAACTACCTCCTCTGGCAACTCGTTCAATAATCCCACCACCATCTGTGTGAAACCGTTGCCCCTCAGGCCCCTATTAATCTTTCCCCTCTCACCCTGAACCTATGGAGGTGGTGGCACAGCGGTAGAGTTGCTCCTTTACAGCGCCAGAGACCCAGCTTCAATGCTGGCTACAGGTGATTGTTTGTACCTTCTCCGAGGTTTTCTCTGAGATATTCGGTTTCCTCTCACATTCCAAAGAAGTACAGGTTTGTGGGTTAATTGGCTTGGTATAAATGTAAAAAATTGTCCTCAGTGTAGGATAGTGTTAATGTGTGGGGATCGCTGGTCGGTGCGGACTCAGTGAGCGAAGGGCTTGTTTCTCTAAAACTTTAGCTGTATCTCTAAACTAAACTATATCTTCTGGTTCTTAATTCCCCTCCTCTGGGTAAAAGACTCTGTGCCTTCACCCTATCTCTTCACTTCAGCCTCCTGTGCTCCAAGAAATAAAGTCCCAGGCTGCCAACCTCTCCCTGTAAGTCAAGTCCTGTCAAAATGCTCATAAATCTTTCCAGCTTCTGGGCAGCATAAGCAGCTATGACAACTGGTTTGTTCAAGAAGGAACTGCAGATGCTGGAAGATCGAAGGTACACAACTGGTTTCACTGGTTGGCATTGCTCAATGTTCCCTCCAAGCCAACTAGTGAAATTGATGACTGGCAATCCTTCAGCGGCTCAGTGCTCGGCTGATCAGATGAGAGTCGGCTCCCCCATCGAAGGTTTCACTGACTAATATTTCTCATGGGGTCCTTCTTCTCAGGTGACCTCTTCTTCCAGGTACGGTAAGAGCAACATAACTGGGGAAAACCATCACTTCCAAAATTCCCTCCAGACTTCTGTTGCTGAATATCCTATCATTCAAAAGTCCAAGAGAGGGCACAGATAAATCCAACAGTACCCTAGTTTATGGAAGGACCATTTGGGAGCCTGATAATGGAGAGGAGGAAGTTGTTTCTGAATTGGAGGTGCATGCTTTCAAGCTTCTGATTTACCCGCCCAGTGGAAGCGAGGAGAAGAACGACTGATTGGGATGGGACAAGTGTTTGATTATAGGTACACAAAAATGCTGGAGAAACTCAGCGGGTGCAGGAGCATCTATGGAGCGAAGGAAATAGGCAACGTTTTGGGACGAAACCCTTCTTCATAATCCTTCTTTGATTATGTTGGTTGTTTTTCGAAGCAGCATGAAGTGGAGTCAATGGTGAGAAATCTGGTCTGTGAGAGGGAATGGACTACATCCAGAAATCTCTGCAATTTCTTACGACCTTGGACAGCGATGTTCCCAAACCTAGCTGTGAGGCAGCCCGATAGTATGCTTTCTATGATGCATCTGTAGAGTTTGTAAGAATCATTGGAGACATGCTGAATTTCCTCACTCCCAAGGAAGTAGATGTTGGTGAGCCTTGATAGACACAAAAATCTGTAGTAACTTAGCAGGGCAGGCAGCATCTCTGGAGAGAAGGAATGGGTGATGTTTCAGGTCGAGACCCTTAGAAAGTGTGCCTTCTTAGCTATGGCTTTAATGTGGTTTGTCCACGACAGACCATCGGTAATATTAATGCAAGGAACTTGGAGCTCTCAACCAATTCCACTTTGACCCCATGAATGTTGAATGGGGCATATACTCCACCATGCTTCCTGAAGTTAATAACTAGCTCCTTCATCTTGCTGACATTGAGGGAGAGGTTGTTGTCCTGGTACAATTTTCCTAAATTGTCTATCTCCTTCCTATACTCTGCACCTTGTCATTGTTCTTAATCTGGCCCACCACAGCGGTGGCATCTGTAAACTTGAAGGTTGAAAAGGCCAAGGCCGCAGACGTTGTCTACATGAACTTTAGTTAGACCTTTAATTAGGTTCCGCATGGTAGGTTGCTCTGGAAGACTAGACCACATGGCACCCAGGCAGGGTTCGCTGCCTGGATACAGAATTGGCTTTATGGAAGGAAGCAAGTGTGGTGGTGGACGGATGTTTTTCAGGCTGGAGGCTTGTGATGATCTTCAGAGATTGGCACTGGGCCCTTTGCTGTTTGTGGTTTATATCAACAATTTAGATGAGAATGTGCAAGGCATAATTAATAAGAGAAAATATTTAGAAATACCCCCAAACTATGGGAAGGGCGGGAAAGCGAAGCATGTTGCTACACAGAGGGAGAGAGTTGCAGGTAGTTTTTAGTGGTTTTGCCTTTGCTGCATGAAGGAACACAACTTGCCTCCCACGAAACAACGATGCACAGCAATTAGAATGCTGCTCAGTTCAATTCTATTAACTGCGACAGATATCATTAAGCTTGATACATGGGTTCTATGATGTTTGGAATTCCAGATCAAAGCTCTAGAATGTATGAGTGAGATTAGAGAAATGTCACACAAGGTTGCTAGTTCTGCAGGAACTAAGTAGTTAGGATGCTATTGTGGGGCGACCCTTGTGTGGACCCTTGGGAGCCGCCACATTATGATGACATCGCAGGAACTCAGGGTGCTAAATACCAGGTAAGATCAAGTCCATGGACAGGTTACACATTCTGGTGTGTAGAAAGGAACTGCAAATGCTGGTATATACCGAAGATAGACACAAAGTGCTGAAGTAACTCAGCAGTTCAGGCAGCATTTCTAGAGACTGAAAGTAGAGAGGAGGTTTCTGGTAGAGGGAACATTCTGGTTTTGGTTTGTGCTTTAATATAATTATACTGGGCATTTGTAGGATAGAGATTCAGAACCTTTTATCCAGCATGGAAATGTCCAACACTAGAGATCTGAGCTTTAAGGTGAGATGGGCACATTTTAAAGGAGATCCGTTTTTTACTCAATGGTTGGCTTGCAACGAGCTACCGGGGATGATATGATGGTATTGTCTTTCAGCCAACTTAATAGCATGCAACAAAAGCTTTTCACTGTACCTTGGTACACGTGACGATGAACTAAACTGAAAAGATAGTGGTGTTTGAAAGGCGTTTGGATATGCAGGGAATAAAGTGATATGGATCCCATGCAGGCAGGTGAAATGAGTTTATCTTGGCAACATGTTCGGTAGAGACATTGTGGGCTGAAGGGCTTGTTTCTGTGCCGTACTTCTCCGTGTTCATCACTGGGAAACACAGCAGCCATTTCTATAAGCTTGCTGATGGTTCCTAGGTCTGACCCACTGCCACCTCTTGGCATTCCTAACATATTCCAGACAACTTGTTTTACATTCATCAGTCCTTTTCTCAATCTCTCCAGTGCCTAGTTATTGATTGCCCCCCAACTTTTTAACCGGCTGTGTTAGATTAATTTCATTTTGATATCATGCTTGATGTTGACATGAGCTTTAGACCACTATGCTGTACTGGCAAAAGGATTGTGACCCAGATGTCACATACCGTGATGAAGTTCTATACCTAAGAAGCATCTAGGCAATTACATGTAACTCCAAGGCCACAGCCTTAGTGGTTAAGTGGACTAGTGTAGATTGGTGGAATTGACTGTCAGATTCAGGGACAGTTTCTTCCCTGCTGTTATCAGGCAACTGAACCATCCTATTGCAACCAGAGGACAGTCCAGAACTACTACATACCTCATCGGGGACCCTCGGACTATCTTTGATAGACTATATTTACTGGCTTTACTTTGCACTAAACATTATTCCCTTATCATGTATCTGTACACTATGAATGGCTCAATTGTAATCATGTATTGTATTGTCTTTCCACTGGCTGGTTAGCACACAACAAAAGCTTTTCACTGTACCTTGGTACATGTGACAATAAACTAAACTGAAACTGAAATGATGGGCTGAAGGGTCTGATTCTTTTGCAATTGAACTCGATGACTCTATAACATTCATAACCTGTTTATAATTGAATATTATTGAAACCTAATTGAAAGACTAAACTCGGCAGAATTGCTTCTATATTATTTGTGCACGCAATTCACAAAGGCATAGGAGTGCCAAAATGTACAAAACATACACGCCATGCCTGAGTAATTCAGTCATGCAGCCTCTCACACAGGAGCAGTTCTTCATGATGCTTGAACAGGTCCCAGCCTGCAGTCATCAACACTTTGAACCAGCTGCAGCGTGAGGTCTTGAATCTACTAACCACCAGTAGTCGGACTCCCCTAGGACCAGCAATACTCTAATGTGGCTCAAGTGTGAGACCCTAAACCTTTACCCCATTTTTGCCGATTTTAAACTTTACTGAAGATAGACACAAAATGCTGGACAGGCCGCATTTCTGGAGAGAAGGAATGGGTGACGTTTCGGGTTGAGACCCTTCTTCAGACTGATGTCAGAGGAGAGGGCGGTACATAGATAAGGACGTGTATAGATAAGGAAGTGTGAAGGTGTGAAAACAGGACAAGGGGAATGACGATTAAGGAAAATTTAGAATAGAACATTGCTAGTTGGGAGAAGGTAACAACAAAGCAAACAGAGATAAAATGTAGTCGGAGACAGTAATGGGCCTGTCCCACCAGCATGCGATTGCATACGTCTAGCGCGACCAAGCGCGGAGGCGTGTGGAGTTGTGCGGGGCTGGTCCCGACATCGCGCGAGGCTCTGAAAATCCTGCACTGTCTGAAAATTCCGCGCGCCGGCGGCAGCGTCTTGACGGCGTACGCAGCGTCTTGACATTGTACGCAGCGTCTTGACAGCGTACGCCTAGCGCGTGGCGTTGCGTGATGACGTCACCGCCCGATGCCGTGCGACATCCAAATTCAGTCGGCCCGCCTCCTGCCTAGCTGATTGGTGAGTATGACGTAAATTACGTCACGCGTGAACTTTGCGCGCACTTTGCGCGTACTTACCGCAAACTTAGTGCGAACTCCGCTTCCGTTTGGTCGCGCCAAATGCATGCAATCGCATGCTGGTGGGACAGGCCCTTAAGACTGCTCGGCATGGCATGCAGAGAGAGGGAAAGCAAGGGTTACTTGGCGTTAGAGAAGTCAATGTTCATACCGCCGGGGTGTAAGCTGCCCAAGCGAAATATGAGGTGCTGTTTCTCCAATTTGCGCTGGGCCTCACTCTGACAATGGAGAAGGCCCAGGACGGAAAGGTCAGCGTGGGAGTGGAAGGGGGAATTAAAGTGTTTAGTAACCTCTACTAATGTTGATACCTGACACTGAAGTCTCCATTTCCCTCTAACGACATCTAGTGCTCCAATTGGAGGCACAGTGGCTGAGCGGCAGACTTGCTGCCTTATAGCGCCAGAGACCCCGGTTCGATCCTGACTACAGGTGCTGTCAGTACGGAGTTTTACGTTCTCACCGTGACTGCGTGGGCCTCCCCAGGGTGCCCGGTTTCGTCCCACATTCCAGACGTGCAGGTTAATTGGCCTAGGTAAAAAAAAATTAAATTGGCCCTAGTGCGTAGGATAATGCTATGGGGTGATCACTGGTCAGCAAGGGCTCGATGGGCCAAAAGGCCAGTTTCAGCACTATATCTCTAAAGTCCAAATTCCTTTACATTAGCTTCACCCTCCCTCCACTACAATTTCCTCCATTGGAAAGACCCTTGAGAAAAGCAGGCCCTATCACAAAACTATTGTTGTCCACTGGCCACTTCCAACTCAACATTCCTTTCCTGGCACTGGGAAAATTGTAGGCCTGCTTATTCCCAACTACAGAAACTTCATAACTAACTTCATCTCAGCTGCCATTTTGCCCTCAGATTTCACTGTTATATAGAAACATATAAAATGGGGATCTTATAGAAACATATAAAATTCTTAAAGGATTGGAGAGGCTAGATGCAGGAAAAATGTCCTGAAGTTGGGGGAGTCCCGAACTAGGGGTCACAGTTTAAGAATAAGGCGTAGGCCATTTAGGACTGAGTTGAGGAAAAGCTTTTTCACCCAGAGAGTTGTAAATCTGTGGAATTCTCTGTCTCAGAAGGCAGTGGAGGCCGATTCACTGGATGTTTTCAAGATCATGTTAGATTTAGCTCTTAGGGCTAAGGGGATCAAGGGATATGGGAAAAAAAGCAGGAACGAGGTACTGATTTTGGATGATCAGCCATGATCATATTGAATGGCAGTGCTGACTCGAAGGGCCAAATGGCCTACTCCTGCACCAATGTTCTATGTTTCTATGTTTTCAATGGTTAATGGTTGACTTCCTACAATCAACACTCCTTGCTTTCGTCTCTCTGCTGTTCATGTCCTCAATAAGATCAAATCTCATTTAGACATAATCCCTAGGATTGCTGGTGTGCACTGACTCTCAGTGAAGTAGTGCCTAAATATTCTCACCCCCATTTTAACAATGGTTTTGCACTCCCTGTCTCTATAACCCCTCCTTGGTTCTGCATCCCTCTTTAATCTTCATTTTCCTTCCTCTTTATCATCCTCCAATGTCTTATTGAACCATTTTTTAAAGGAAATCAGCACATTTTAAGGAAACCCCAATGTAGGTTCTCTCGTTAGGAAGGGCCTGCAGGTGCTGGTTTATACTGAAGATTGTAATCATGTATTGTCTTTCTGCTGACTGGAGAGCGTTCAACAAAAGCTTTTCACTTTGCCTCGGTACACGTGACAATAAACTAAACTGTTACTGTAAGATAGACACAATGTACTGGAGTATCCCAGCGTCAGGCAGCATCTCTGGAGAAAGAGGATGGGTGACATTTCTGGTCTGAAGAAGAGTTTCGACCCATAACTAGAGAGCGGTTCTGACCTACCATTGGACATCGTCAGACTATCTATAATTGGACTTTTCTGGACTTGCACTAAATGCTATTCCCTTTATCCTGTATCTGTACATTGTAGGTGGCTTGATTTGTAATCATGAATAGATTTTCTATTAACTGGATAGCATGCAACAAAAAATGATGGGTGACGTTTCAGGTTGGAACCCTTGTTCAGACTGAAAGTGGATGGGAGTGGGGGCATCCCACTCTCCAGTGGAGCCCCCCCCCCTCTACTTTCAGCCTGAAGGAGAGTTCCCACCCGTAACATCACCCATCCTTTTTCTCCAGAGATGCTGCCTGACCCGCTGAGTTACCCCAGCACTTTGTGTCCAATTTCTCTTGTTAGGAAGTCAATCCTATGCATCAGATATATACAACAACTGTCCAGTGTGCACAGAGAGACAAGACATGCATTTTTGACAGAAAACAAGCTGTGAGAACAGCTATATTTGTTCTTCAGTTTCATCGCACTTCAAAGACGCAGCACGGAGGTCATTTGTGACTTACTGGGAAATGAGTAGTTGCTTTAATGGTGCTCAGCCCGCCAGGCAAATTTTACAGTTGGATAAAAGATAAACGTTTCTTGCGATGAAATGTTATGATCTAACTAAAGCCTGCCCTGTGTTAATATAAATAACACTCTTTCTATTTATATACAGCTTAAAGAGACAGATTCTGCCATTATTGCATTGTATGTAAATAGAAACGACATCCTTTCCTGGGAAGCCCAGAACAAAGGGTCTCCAATCTTAAAATGAGGCATTCCCATTCAGGGGGCATTTCTCCACACAAGGAGCATTTGTATTTTTCTTCATTGATCTTCCATAAAGGGGGCAGCTTTTTATGGTCTGTATCTAACAGCCTGGAGCTGTGCAGCTCAATGAGCGTTTAGAAGGCAGGTAAAAATCAACCACTTTGCTGTACATTTAGAATCACTAACTAAGACTGGCGCGTTAGTACTTGCATAAGTGACCAGTTGGGTTTTAAACCGACAATCTGGTAGTTTAAAAAAAAATAATTGTTCACAAATAAATAGTTTTTTTTTAAACTTATTTTCTCCCAACTGTATTGGGATTTGAAACTATGACTCTGAATCACTAATCCATGACCTAGTTTTATCAGCACACTAATCATCACCCTACCAACATTTTACACCTGCACCTATTCGGGGTGGACCTATATGACACCTATCCCTGCTAACATACTCACATTATTCGAAAAGTGCTACTCGAAAAGAATGTATTATTGTCACGTGTACTGAGATAAAGTGGAAAGCTTTGGTCTGCGTGCTGTCTAGTCGAAACAAATCGTTCTATAATATATGTACAATCAGGTAGTGCAAAGTGAAATATACCAGAGTACAGAATATATTTTACAGCATTGTAGTGTTACAGTTACAGAGATCGTGGTTTAGATGGATTCAATGGTAGGAAGTCTGGTCTGTGTGGTGGACTGGGTTGCATCCGAGCAGCACGGTGGAGCAGCGGTAGAGTTGCTGCCTTACAGTGCTTACAGTGTCAGAGACCCGGGTTTGATCCTGACTATGGGTGCGGTTGGTACGGAATTTGTACGTTCTCCCCGAGTGGCCGAGTGGGTTTACGCCGAGATGTTTGATTTCTTCCCACACTCCAAAGACGTATAAGTTTGTTGGTTAATTGGCTTGATAAATGTAACAATTGTCCCTAGTGTGTGTAGGATAGTGTTTGTGTGCGGGGATCGCTGGATTGTACAGGGCCAGTGGGCCTATTTCCGTGCTGTATCTCTAAACTAAACAAAAACATCTGCAACTCTCTGTAATTTGTTGTACTCTTGGGCAGTGCTGTTCCCAAACGAAGCTACGATGCAACATGACAGTATATTTTTGATGGTGCTTCTGTAGAAGTTTGGAAGAGTCATTGGAGACATGCTGAATCTCCTCAATCTCCTCAGGAAGTAGATGCATTGGAGTGCTTTCATGGCTATTGCATCAACGAGGTTGCTCCATGACAGATCATAGATAATATTAATGCCAAGGAACATGGATCTTTCAACCTTTTCCACTTTCGGACCATTAATGCTGATTGGGGCATATACTCCACCATGTTACCTGAAGCCGATAACTAGCTCCTTCAACTTGTTGACATTGTGAGGGAAGTTATTGTCCGGACACCATGATACTAATTTCTCTATCTCCTTACTGCACTCTGCCTCATCATTACTCGTGATGTGGTTCAACTGCAAACTTGTAGATTGAGTTAGAGCTGAATTTGTCTATATAGTCTTGCGTGTATAGGGAGTATAGTAGGGGACTGAGAACACGTCCTTGTGGGGCATTGATGTTGAGCGTTATTGCAGAGAAGGTGTTGACTGTTCCATAGCTTGATAACAGAGGAGAAGAAACTCTTTGATAGCGAGGATACATACTTTGAAGCTTCTGTATCTTCTGATGATGGGAGCAGAGAGAAGGAGGAATGTCCAGAGTGAAAAGGGCTGTTTTCCCAAGACAGTGTGATGTGTAGATGGTCAATAGTAGGAGGTCTGGTCTGTGTGATGGACTGGACTAGACTCACAACTCTCTGCAATATCATGTAGTCTTGTTCCCAAACCATGCTGTCATGTAACCTGATAGTATGCTATCTGTAGGTGCATCTGTAGAGGCATTGGAGACATGCCAAATGTCCTTTGTCCCCTGGGCAGGTAATGTGATTAATGTGCTTTTTTCACCATAGCTTCAATGTGGTTGGCCAAGGACAAATTACTGGTGATATTTACGCTTTGTAACTTGAAGCTCTCGACCATTCCCACTTCCGCGTCATTGATGCTGATTTGGGCATATATTCCACCACACTTTCTGAAGTCAATAACCTGCTCCTTTATTGTGCTTCATGTTGAAGGAGGTTGTTGTCTTGACACAATAATACTAAGCTCCTTCCTGTACTGGCCCATTGCAGTCGGCTCATTTGCAAACTATTAGACGAGAGGGGAGCTGACTCCTAGGTCCATGAATTTAGAGATGTCTTTGGTTGGAATGATGACAGAGCAATCGTCAATTAATAGGAGTCTGACATAGGTGTCCTTGTTATTTGTTTGTTCCAGGGATGAGTGGAGATCCAGGGGAAATACATCTGCTGTGGACCTGTTGTGACAGTAAGCAAACTGCCAGGTCAAGGCTTCTGTGAGAATGGAGTTAATGTGCGACATGACCAGTCTCTTGATGCACATGATGGTGGATGTCAGAGCTCCTGGGCAGTAGCCATCAAGGCACACTACCCTTATTTTTATGGCCACCAGGATTATAATGGGTGTCTTAAAGCAGGTGGGGACCTTAGAATTAAGTAGTGAGAGGTTAACTGTGTCTGAATTCCCCTGCCAGGTGGCCCGTGTAGGTTCTGAAGATACGGCTGGGAACTCGATCAGTTGCTTTTTGCCGATTCACTCTCGGGGAGGCTGATCTGAAATATGCTACACTGACATTGGGTACAGGCACACTCAAGGCTGTGGAGCCAGGCAACATCATTCCACCAACCTTCAGTCCAGAGGAAGCAAAAGATGTTGGACAATTGCGCAATTGAATTTCTTAACTAGAGTTAAGATTAGAGTCATGAGTGATACATGCAGCGTGGAAATAATCCCCTCACCCAACTTGCCCCTACCGGCCAACATGTCCCAGCTACACTAATCTCACCTGCCTGCATTTGGCCTATATCTCTCTAAACCCGCCATATACTAAATGTCTAAATGTTTCTTAAACTTTGCGATAGTACCTGGTCTCAACTACCTCCTCTGGCAGCTCCATACACCCACTGTGCTTTGTGTAAAAAAATAACCCCTTAGGTTCACATTAAATCTTTCTCCCCTCATCTTAAACCTTCTTCTTCTTCTTCTTCTTCTTCTTCTTGCGAATGAAACATAAATAAACCAAAGGAATAGTTAGATCTCAAGCCGGGTGTTGAGCAGCCAGGTTGTTGTCTTCCAGGCCCTGAGCTCCATTTGGTGGGTGGGTAGAGCGGGCACCCAGAGATGACATGGTTGGCTGTCTGTTGTTCTGCTCCGCTTGACAGGCTGGGCTCCGGCGGAGCCCCCATCTCCACATGCTGGCATTGAAACGCCCAACTCCAGTACCAAGTCTGTGGAGTTTCACCCATGCTCCTCTGGGGAGGTTAGACCCTGGACAGCTTTCATTTGGTGAACCAATGTCCTCTGGATCTCGATTCCCTTACTGTGCCTTTACCAGATCTATTCCTCTCATAATTTTGTACACCTCTATAAGTTCACCCTTCATCCTGTTCTCCAAGGAATAGAGTCATAGCCTGCCATATACCACCAGGGGCGCCATACGATTGGCAGCCCTGCCAATAGTCTGTTTGTTTTTTTTGTGTGTTAAATTGTTAGTTGTGTTAAAAGTTTGTGCAAATGTTTTGTGTGGGGGATGGGGAGGGGGAGGGAGAAACTTTTTTTTCAGTTTGCCGGAGATGCGATTAATTTTTGGATCGCATTCTCCGGTCGCTCTGCAGCCTACCATCGATGGAGATGGAGACCCCCTCGTACTGGCCTTGGGCCCCACCGCGGGGCGTGGACTTACATCGGAGTAGATCCCTTGCCTGGGATCATTCTTTACCTGCAGTCTTTACCAAAGATACTAGAGGAGCTCCTCTAGTATCTTTGGTCTTTACATCGGGAGCTCGCAGTCCCGGGAGAGGCCGTGGATGGCTGGAGCTCCAACGTTGTAGAAGGTTCGACCAGCCCCGATGTGGGGTTCGATTGCCCGGCGCGGAGGAGCTGACATCCCCCCGATGCAGGACAGATCGCTTTGACGTGGAGGGCCCGCCGCCGGCTAAGGGAGTCAAGATGGTCCCGTCAACGGAGGGTTTGAGGCCCCCGACCGCGGGAGAACAAAGGGAAGAGATTGAACTTTTTTTCGCCTTCCAGCACAGAGAGGAATGTGGAGGAGTCTCTGTGATGGATGTTTATGTTAAAATGGGTTTTGTGTGTTCCTTCGCTTTTTATTCGTATGACTGGCTTGGCAAATGAAATTCCTCGTATGTTGCAAAACATACTTGGCTAATAAAGTATTATTGTGATTCAAATTGATTGTGCTTGCGTTCAACCTCTCCCTATAGCTCAGTCCCCCAAGACCTGGCAACGTCCTCGTAAATCTTCTCTGCACCCTTTCCAACTTGGCAACATCTTTCATATGACATGGTGCCCGAAACTGAACACAATACTCTAAATTAGTATCACATTATGTGTGATGTATTTATATATATAAAGGAATTAAACAGTGTCATGTTTTCTGTGTTACTCTTATTTCTATCAACTTTATTTCTTAAGACACTTACTTCATGGTTGTTGAATGTTTTATTCATTGTGCCTTTCCCATCAATGGGAGAAATTAAGGGCAATGCACTCTGGTCACACAGTGGTTAAGTTGCTGGATGAGCATCTAACAGCCTAGACCATTGATCCAAAGACATGAGTTCAAATCCCACCAAGACAGCTGGGGAATTTAAATCAAATAAATCTGGTGTTTTTTTCTAACAAAAAGATGGTATCAGTAATATAACCATGCAAATGCCAGATTGTTGCAGAAAGCCATCTGTTTCACTAATGACCTTCAGGGAAGGAACGCCGGCCCATGACTGACTACACTCCCATCAATATGTTTAACTCTCCGGTACCTTCTGGAATGGCCAGCAAGGCCACTAAGCTCAAGGGCAAGCAGGGATAAACAATAAAATATCAGCCTTACAAGCCATTGTTCAATTTGTTCTCTAGTCTTTTACTCACATTGTTCACATTTATGCCAGTTGCGTTAATTAATCCTCCACGATCACTGACTATACTGAGCCAAATAAAACAGTTTGTGGGACTGATTCATACTTGGAGTTAGAGCATCAGTCATTTGCTATATTGGGAACGGACAGATGACATTTCGGGTCAGACTGACTGATTCAGAATCAGTCCGAACAAAGGTCTCAACCCAAAATGTCACGTCCATGCCTTCACAGATCCAGCCAAACCCTTTGTTCCTTCAGCAATTAATGTTTTGCTCATGATTCTAGCATCTGCAGTTTCTTGTCTCTCCACTTACTATATTGATCTTGCAACATTCAGATTCACTGGCTTTGTTGGAATTGACCATCAGTGGTGAGCACTGCCAGTGTGTGATTATTTACCTCCTGTTTAGCATCATTTACCAAAGATGTGTATTATCCTTTCGGCTTCACTGTCTTGTTTTTTTTCCTTCTTACGTGAACTATTCTTTCTATCTTCATGAGATCATAAGATCATAAGATCGTAAGTGATAGTGGATTCAGACCATTCGGCCCATCAAGTCTACCCTTTTTTTTTTGTCTAATTGTAGTCCTGTAGGTCTGTGTCCAAGATGGCTGCCGTGAAGAGAGAGAGTGGACGCTGGCGCGCTTTGGCTGCCGCTACTCTCTCTTCACACTGTGTTTTTGATTTTCTGTTTTTGGATTGAATTCTGTTTTTAATTTGTGTCTCTGTGATGTCTTTATTACTTGTTATATTCCGATTATATGTTATTCCGATTACAATGTAAGGTGTCCTTGAGATGTCTGAAAGGCGCCCATTAAATAAAATGTATTATTATTATTATTACCCTGCCATTCAGTCATGGCTGATCTATCTTTCCTCCTAACCCCATTCTTCTGCCTTCTCCCCCAAACCTCTGACACTCGTACTAATCAAGAATCTAACTATCTCTGCCTTAAATATACCCACTGATGTTGCCTCCACAGCCTTCTGTGGCAAAGAATTCCACAGATTCACCACCCTCTGACTAAAGAAACTCCTCCTCATCTACGTTTCAATGAGGTCTCCCCTCATTCTTCTCAACTCCAGGCTGGAATATCTTCTTAGATTTATCTACCATTCCTGACATCAATTAAAAAGTCAAATAGAGTTATGCAGCATGGAAACAAGGCTTTTGACCCAACTTGCCCACGATTGTTTGGGTTGAATCCCGTAAATTCAAAATGTTTGTGTTGAACCCGTGAATTCAATAATTAATGAAAATTGATAAATGACAAGGATCTATCCAAGGTCCATAACTGATGGAATAGTCAAACTTCAAGGTACTGCAGATGCCAAAAATCAGAAATTAAAATGCTGAAAATGTTCAGGATTTCTGTGGAAAGCTGCAGCCACAAGGAACTGCAAATGCTGGTTAACAAAAAAAACACAAAGTGCTGGAGTAACTCAGTGGGTCAGGCAACATCTTTGGTACACATGGAAAGGTGATGTTTCAGGTTAGGAACCTTCCGCAGGGTCTTCAGGATTCTTCAGAGTTAATGTTTCAAGTTTTTGGCATTTCAGTGCAGGGACAAATTAGGAATGAAAGTGTTTAAGTTGTAGGAAAAATGGGGATAGGTAGAGAAAATGCAGGGGAAAGTCTATAATATGATGACGATCAGGATAAAGTGATGGAACTGTCTGCAAGGCTAGAGAATAACAAAAGGTGTGTCAGAGGAGAAGTGTCAATAGGAGGAGCTGTATGTAACCTGAAATTACCAAAAGAAAAGAAAGAGGAAAAAAGAACCTAAAAGCTGGAACTTGCACATGACTAAAATCGGTGATCGCTGGAGATGCTGAATTCATTCTTGAGCCATAATGTTTGGAATGTGTCACTCAGGAGATATGGCCTTTGGGCTAGCATCAAGCTTTGTCTGATGGGCTAGGAGGAATTATAGGAGAGTGAGATGATTATAATGACAAACAACTGGAAGTTCAAGGTCACTCACTGAGAACTCAATGGAGATGTTGTGCTCAACTTAATGGTGCTATTGAGAGTGGAGAGGGTAGTCTTAGGTTACAGAATGATATTGATCAGCTGGAAAGCTGGACAGTTCGATGCCATATGAAAATTAATCCTAAAAAATGTTAGGTGATGCATTTTGCAGATCTGGGATTTTGGAACTCATTGCCAAAGTCAGCTGTAGGGGCCAAGTCAAAGGATATTTTGAAAGCAGAGATTGACAGATACTTGATGAGTAAGGGTGTCAGGGATAATGGGGAGAAAGCAGGAGAGTGAGGTTGAGAAGAAAAGATAGATCAGCCATGACTGAATGGCGAAGTAGACTTGATGGACTGAATGGCCTAATTCTGCTCTTAGAACTTATGAATTTATCAACTTATGAATGTATCTAGTAAGATTGGCCAGATACCATTAATTGCAGGGCTCTGGAGGTGTACAAAGGGACCAGGCGTGCAAAGATAAGGAGCGCTGAAGTTGTCAGCATGGATATTTGGATGTTGAAATAGACTACAGGCTGCTTTCCTTTACCAGCCAGGACATAGAGTATACGATTAGGGAGGTATTAGCACAACTTAACAAAACATTGGTTGGTTCGCAACTGGAATATTGTACTGCATTTGAGGCTTTGTTGACATACGCTCCAAGATCCTCTCTTCCTCCACATCTCTCCATATCCTCCCACTAGTATATATATATTTTTGCTTTGTCACATCTCTGCAAATGCAATAGCTCATAGAATGAAGTTCTATTTGCCACCTTCGTGATCCTCGATTGAAAGCTCTCCTCCTCCGTGTCAACCACATGGCCTGATGTTGGTGTCATCTGCATGCTTCTCTATCATGCTTCCAATGCTCAAGTATATAAACAACAAAAGGGGATGGGACGCAGTCACGAGCCCTGTGGAATATTACTGGTAATGACCTACAGTCTCAAAAATACCATTCAATCGATGCCATCAGCTTTCTGTCGCTCGGCCAAGCTTGGTTCAAATTTGCCACACACATCTCCCACTTGTGATTGAACTGTTCAAACACCTAATCTGCCAATTGTGCCAAACCGAGACCTGCAGATCTGCAATGCAGTTCCGACTTGCTGAGCAGAAATAATGCCCTGACAGATGACAAGGTGTGGGAATGCAATGCTAGAGGTTGGAGGCTGGAAAATAAGCAGATAAGTCTTTTCCAAAGAAATACTTATGCGAAAGCTTATCCCATCGGGTTGCAAAGAGTCATTTCACATCTAAGAATGGCTCTCGTGTACACACCCACATATAATTCTTTCTGCTGGCCTACAAAATGGAAAATGTGTTGCCTTAGGTACAATGAGCGATGACAATGTTGCAGACATGCAAGCTCCTCCGGGAATTATAATTGTTTTTCAAGCGGTTCAAGTGAAGGCAGTTTTCTACATCAGTTTCTAAAACAATTGGTGGAAGATGTCTGCAAGTTGTGTTCTAAACCGCATAGAATTATCTCATCTCATATACAAATAATTATCCCGTCAACTATTATAAATGCGGTCAGATACTCACTGAAATGAGTTAAGGAAAATGCCTGAGGATGCCATTGTCATCCAACATGTGAAATTTGTGGGCTTGTGTATGGCAATTTCACAGATCAATCCCCAGTGCCCAAAGATGTCTTAAAGTGACCCGAGTTGAAAACAGTTGGGTTATTTTTCGGGTAGACCTAGACTGGATACTTAAAACAGATGTGGGGGAGGGGGTAAGTTAGACCTCTTTTTAGTTTAAATGTAGTCTCGGTGGCGGGGCGACTCTGTGTTGCAGCGGCCCCTACAGCCTCTGTCTTTTTTTTATTTTTCGTCTAGTTAAATGTAGTTGCTTGTGTTTTTAACTGTGAATATGTGGGGGGCGGGGGAAACTTTAAAAACATCTCTTCCCTGCACGGGAGACCCGACCTTTTCCCTGCGGGTCTCCGTTGTCGTTGGGGCCTAGCACCGTGGAGCGGCCTCCAGCCTGAACGACCTGGGGGCTCCAGTCACGGAGCCTGTGGAGCTGCGGACTTACCATCGTGGGGCTGGCCGGCCTCGGAGCGTGGGGAGCGGTGGTGGCTCGCTGCTGCGGCCCGACCCCGGAGCTCGGAGTCTCCAGCTGCAGCCGCAGGTCCGGTGGACTGTGACATCCGGAGCTCGCGGGTCCGGGTGAGAGACCGCTTTCCGGAGCTCCCACAACAAGGATTCTCCAGCCCGTGTCGCGGGGTTGGAACGACCCGGAGCGGGGCCGTACATTGCCCGGCGCGGCTTAATGGCCGCAGGACATTCCAACGCCTGCCGGGGGCTCCAACTTGTGACATTTAGACCGGGAGAGGGGCCGTACATCGCCCGACTCGGCCTAAAATGGCCGTGGGACTTACCATCGCCCGCCTGGGGCTTCGACATCGGGAGAGAAATGGAGAACAGGGGAGAGAAAAGACTTTGCCTTCCATCACAGTGGGTTCACTGTGATGGATGTTTCTGTAAATTGAATTGTGTGTATGTCTGTTGGAAATTGTCTTTGTTTGTATGGCTGTGGAAACGGAGTTTCGTTTGAGCCTCACTGAGGTTCAAATGACATGTAATAAATATTGTATTGTATTGTATTGTATTGTAGTTTAGAGATACAGTGCGGAAACAGGCTCTTCGGCCCACCAAGTCCACACTGTCCAGCGATACCTTTACACTAATACTGTCCCACACACACACGGGACAATTTACTAATTTTACCATAGGCAATTAATCTACAAGCCTGTAAAGGGCCTGTCCCACCAGCATGCGATTGCATGCATCTAGCGCGACCAAACGTGGTCGCTTGAGGCGTACGGCATCGCGGGGCCGGTTCCACTTCGAACCGTGGAGGAGTATGAAGTTGTGCTGGGCTGGTCCCAACATCATACTCACCAATCAGCTGGGCAGGAGGCGGGCCGACTGAATTTGGACGTCGCAACGGCACATCGGGTAGTGACGTCATCGCGCAATGCCAAGCACTTGGCGTACACCGTCAAGACGCTGCGTACGACGTCAAGATGCTGCGTACGCCCGTCGAGGCGCTGCGTACGGCCTCAATGCGGCTGTGGGCCGACAAGCCATGTCGCGCGGGATTTTCGGACAGTGCAAGATTTTTGGACCAGCCCCGCAAAACTCCATACGCTTCCGGCGATCGAAGTGGGACAGGCCCCGCGAGGCCGTACGCCTCAAACAACCACATTTGGTCGTGCTAGACACATGCTATCGCATGCTGGTGGGACAGGCCCTTAAGTCTTTGGTGTGTGGGAGGAAACCGGAGCACTTGGAGAAAACCCACACGATCACGGGGAGAACATACAAACTCGGTACAGACAGCACCCATAGTCAGGATCGATCCCGGGTCTCTGGCACTGTAAGTCAGCAACTCTTCCATTAATTTTGTAATTGAGAGCCCAGCACTTGTTTTGTACTTTCCAGGAGAAATTGTATCATGATACTGAAACATTTGTCAGGACTATTCTCATGGAGAGTCACAGAGCATGGAAAGAGGCCACTCGGCCCTCCACATTCATGCCAGTCAGTGGTCACCCATTCATATTAATCTTACCTTCCAGTACTTGGCCTGCAACCTTCTACACCCGTGTGATTCAAGTGCTCATCTAGATTTTTTAGAGATACTACATGTAAACAGGCCCTTCGGCTCACAGAATCCATGCCGACCATTGATCACCCATTCACACTAGTTCTATTTTACTTCGGAGTCACGTGAGTGACTACGTGAAGAAGGCCCGTTCAGCCGCACGTGCGTCATTACGTCAGACGCATTGGTGCAGGCGGCCGGTTGGGGCAGCAGCTCCCCAGCCCGGTAAGTTTAAACTTCAGGTAAGCTGGTTTTTTACCTGTTTTGTTTCCTGCAGGAACCTCTAGTTCCAGAGGCTTCCTGCCGGAGGATTCGCGAGGCCCGACGAGGGAACCAGCTATGGGCTGTGGGGATACCCCGGTTCTTGCCGCCAAGAGCGGGTAGCTGGAGAATGTCGGGTTTCACGAAGTGGGTCGCTGACGGGGGTCAGTGGCTTCCAGGCGCTCCGGGTGCCGGGAGGGGTTCCCTCTGATAGGCACATAGACGCTGGGGTTCCCGGGGAGGGGACCTCCAGTAGGCCGGGTGCCGGGAGGGCATTTCCCTCTGATATGACTAGTTATTCTGGGACAGCCAGTAGAGCGGGAGTCGGGAGGGGGTTCCCCTCCGACAATATGAATATTTATGCTGGGGTTCCCCTGGAGGGGACCTCCAGCAGGCCGGGTGCCGGGAGTGGGTTTTCCCTCCGACGATATGTATGTTAATGCTGGGTTTCCTGTGGAGGGGACCTCCAGTAGATCAGGAGTCTGGAGGGGTTTTCCCTCCAAGATAAATATTTATGCTGGGGTTCCCGTGGAGGGGACCTCCAGGAGATCGGGAGTAAATATATATGCCGGGTGTCGGGAGGATTTCCCCGATATCATATAGAGGCTGGGGTTCCCGGGTAGGGGAATCCAGTAATTATGCGGCTTACAGACCGCAGGGGTCCCCAGGAAAGGGGTTAAACGGACCGGAACGGTCAGCCCTGGGGCCGGCAGGGGTTTCCCTCCGGTAATATATAAGGATGCTGGGATTCCCGGGGGAGGGGAAATCTACCAGCTATGCGGTACCCAGACCGAAGAGGTCCCCAAGATATGGGGTAAATTGACCCAAGTGGTCAGTCCTGGTGCCGGGAGGGTTCCCTTCCGGTAAAAATAAATAATGTGGAAGTTGGCCAGGATGGAGCCTTATTGAGAGGAGGCTCAAGATAGATACACCGTAACATCAGGAGTTATGGCAGTGTTGGGCAGATGGGAGATCCTTGCCAGCAGCGCCTTGTAACAGAGCAGCATAATGGGGATGCCGAATCAATGGCAGTGCCGGCCTATTGCTCTAGGCAGTGTCAGCAGCGCCTTGTATAGGGCTGCTTAAATGTATGGCAGCAGCACCTGTAGAAGGGCTGCAATGATGTCTCCCTCATGGAGGAGGTGAGCTTACCGGGGCATTTTCTGACCCTGAAGGGTGGACCTGTTGGAGAGGCCATGCCAGCAGCGCCTTGTAGTAGGGCTGCTTAATGTCTCCCTTATGGAAGAGGAGAACATGCCGGGTCAGTGTAATCTGATGCCGAGGCTGAGGGTATAGCGTGGAGCATACCTCAAGGAATGAAGGGCATGTCAGAGGTACGAATTCTGGCAGCAAGGTTGCCATTACAACACAATGCAGTGAACACCGCTATCAGGGGAGTTAGAGCCACCCGCCGAATATTCTATTCAGGTAAGACATATTCCACAGGCAAAACCTGAAGGACGAGTAAGGATTCATAGTTTAGAGGAAAATGCACCCACGGCTTCTTCGGCAGGAAGCGGTTCACTGAAGCTGGTAGCAGCATTAAAGCTGACCAGAGTTACTCTACAACTAAGTGACCACGAACACGTTGGTAAGATTTACAATTGGTTGAGCAACACACAAATAACTGAGACATTGTCATCTACTCAGAAGCATTTTAACCAGGTAACTGGACAATACTAGTATTCCAAGAAGGTTGGAAATTGGCCAGAAGAGTGTTGAGCCAGGTCCAGTATTTTAGCCAGGTTGCCTTCGAGACAGGCTCGGAGATATGGGGAATTGTCTTTCAAGGCAAGGTCAGAATTATGGCAAGAGTTGTCTTGGGACATGTGAGAATTATCGGACCCGGGCCAGAGTTGCCGCCAGGGCAGACTCGAAATGATGGCAGGTGTGGCCTGTTCATTATGAAAGAACGGAGATCAAACTGATTTCATATGGTTGTTTGTCAGGTTGGAGGCCAGTGACTAGTGGGGTGCCACAGGGATCTGTGTTGGGTCCACCGTTGTTTGTCATGTACATCAATGATCTGGATGATGGTGTGGTAAATTGGATTAGTAAGTATGCAGATGATACTAAGATAGGTGGTGTTGTGGATAATGAAGTAGATTTTCAAAGTCTACAGAGAGATTTATGCCAGTTGGAAGAGTGGGCTGAAAGATGACAGATGGAGTTTAATGCTGATAAGTGTGAGGTGCTACATCTTGGCAGGACAAATCAAAATAGGACGTACATGGTAAATGGTAGGGAATTGAAGAATGCAGGTGAACAGAGGAATCTGGGAATAACTGTGCACAGTTCCCTGAAAGTGGAATCTCATGTAGATAGGGTGGTAAAGAAAGCTTTTGGTGTGCTGGCCTTTATAAATCAGAGCATTGAGTATAGAAGTTGGGATGTAATGTTAAAATTGTACAAGGCATTGGTGAGGCCAATTCTGGAGTATGGTGTACAATTTTGGTCACCTAATTATAGGAAGGATGTCAACAAAATAGAGAGAGTATAGAGGAGATTTACTAGAATGTTGCCTGGGTTTCAGCAACTAAGTTACAGAGAAAGGTTGAACAAGTTAGGGCTTTATTCTTTGGAGCGCAGAAGGTTAAGGGGGGACTTGATAGAGGTCTTTAAAATGATGAGAGGGATAGACAGAGTTGACGTGGATAAGCTTTTCCCACTGAGAGTAGGGAAGATTCAAACAAGGGGACATGACTTGAGAATTAAGGGACTGAAGTTTAGGGGTAACATGAGGGGGAACTTCTTTACTCAGAGAGTGGTGGCTGTGTGGAATGAGCTTCCAGTGAAGGTGGTGGAGGCAGGTTCGTTTTTATCATTTAAAAATAAATTGGATAGCTATATGGACGGGAAAGGAATGGAGGGTTATGGTCTGAGCGCATGTATATGGGACTAGGAGAGAATACGTGTTCGGCACGGACTAGAAGGGTCGAGATGGCCTGTTTCCGTGCTGTAATTGTTATATGGTTATATAGGGTTTTCCATGTACAATGATCATCAGAGATGTTTGAAGGCATTGTTATGATGAGGCGTTGAACAGTATGATAACAATAAATCATTCAAAGGACTACTCAGAGTTCAAAAACAATTGTGATGTATTGTCTGGATTATATTTTGATGCTGTATTTGACTAAAATCCACTCAGTCTCAAGCTAATTGAGGAATTGGTTTCCCCTATCCAGTAAATTAGGTTGTTATCAAATGGATAGTTGCCATGTGACTCCGCCCTGGGCAACAGATTGGAATCAATAGAAACCTGGAACAGCCTTGTGGTTATAAAGGAGTTCCTATTCATTAGACTAACTGGCAATGTAATAGATGTGATGCAGCTGTGCATTTGGGAACTGACAGCATGCTTAATGACAAACAATAAGGGTCATGAAGGTCATTGATAATACAACTTGCTATTGCCAGCTGAAGCTAATAAAGCCACTATGATGGACAAACAGTATTCAGCATTGCTCCAGTAGTTGATCAATATATATGTCATTATATTGTAAAAAAAGATGCTATGGCTTAAGGTGGGAACATGCAAATGTCATCTCTAGTTGGAGGTGCAGGAGTTTTGCAATGAGTTATTAACTCTTCAGTATTGGTATCAACTATCTATAGACCCTAAGTGCATTAATGGGTTAAAGAGTGATTGAGTGAATATGCATAGGTGCATGCTCAACTTCATGTTGATACACTAAGATGTGGCATATGATAAGCACGAGGGTGCAATCAGGGAAAAGATCCTGTAAAAGGTACATAATCTAATTTGCCACTGGAGTATCATTAAGTACAGATCATTGACAACACAGAATGGATGTTGGACCACGCAGTATTTATGAAATTCTGATTTAATGCAACACCGAATATAGATATATTGTTTTCATGCCAATTAAAGGTTGCAAAAAATGTGTTGCATAACAGTGGCGAAAGATACATTCTCGCTACAAGCATGAGGAATGGTCTTTTATGTCTTCCTCCAATTTGCTTTATGAGTCGGGTCTTGAAATAGAGTCATCAAGAGTCGCTTTAGGTTCCAGCTGTGGAATTGGTCTATGCAGTTTGGTTCCCGATTTGTTGGGAATAATAATAATGCAACATTATATGGTTATTTAAACGTAACTTGCTGGTCCAGCCTGCGGCTTGAAAGATCAGCCGTTGCATGATAAAATCAATATATGTTCTACAGATTTTCAATAGACTGCTTACGGCTTGGGTTTGTCATGCCTGATTTTTGTATATATTCACAGTGCTGGAATAGAAACATAGAAACATAGAAATTAGGTGCAGGAGTAGGCCATTCGGCCCTTCGAGCCTGCACCGCCATTCAATATGATCATGGCTGATCATCCAACTCAGTATCCCGTACCTGCCTTCTCTCCATACCCTCTGATCCCCTTAGCCACAAGGGCCACATCTAACTCCCTCTTAAATATAGCCAATGAACTGGCCTCGACTACCCTCTGTGGCAGGGAGTTCCAGAGATTCACCACTCTCTGTGTGAAAAAAGTTGTTCTCATCTCGGTTTTAAAGGATTTCCCCCTTATCCTTAAGCTGTGACCCCTTGTCCTGGACTTCCCCAACATCGGGAGCAATCTTCCTGCATCTAGCCTGTCCAACCCCTTAAGAATTTTGTAAGTTTCTATAAGATCCCCTCTCAATCTCCTAAATTCTAGAGAGTATAAACCAAGTCTATCCAGTCTTTCTTCATAAGACAGTCCTGACATCCCAGGAATCAGTCTGGTGAACCTTCTCTGCACTCCCTCTATGGCAATAATGTCGTTCCTCAGATTTGGAGACCAAAACTGTACGCAATACTCCAGGTGTGGTCTCACCAAGACCCTGTACAACTGCAGTAGAACCTCCCTGCTCCTATACTCAAATCCTTTTGCTATGAAAGCTAACATACCATTCGCTTTCTTCACTGCCTGCTGCACCTGCATGCCCACTTTAAATGACTGGTGTACCATGACACCCAGGTCTCGCTGCATCTCCCCTTTTCCTAGTCGGCCACCATTTAGATAATAGTCTGTTTTCCTGTTTTTGCCACCAAAATGGATAACCTCACATTTATCCACATTATACTGCATCTGCCAAACATTTGCCCACTCACCCAGCCTATCCAAGTCACCTTGCAGTCTCCTAGCATCCTCCTCACATGGTACCAAAAGCGGTACTTTGCTGCTTCAGGAGATGGGAAGCGCTCATGTTATATTTAAAATGGTACAAATTCTGAGTTATTGCTGTTCATTTAAATGGTCTTTGACAATATTGAATTACAGGATCATTAATTGTGCCAAGGGGCTGCAGCTAACGAGGACCAAGTTGTTGGGTTCACCTTGGATATCGAGTTAGTAAAGGATATCTGTTACACAGGTTTCCCAGGACAAGAACAATGCAGTATGGGAGATTGACATTGTGTAACACTATTTGAACCAGGGGGTTCCAGCTACATTCTTAGCTTTGATCGGACCTCATTAGGTAGTTATATCCTCCTGGCGCTGGTTAGCGCAACAGGTCACTCGCTACATTATTGAGACAGGAGATGATGATTACATCTGCAAATATATGCATAGTATTTTACGCTATAATTAATTTAAGCAGAGCAGTAGGGGTGTCAGGTCTCAAAATAGCTCAAGACATACCCAGTGATTTCTCGTTATGTGGGGACACACATATACAACAATACCTCAAGGACATCAATAGCCTTTTGAGACTCTGAGCTAACTATGATTGTTAATTACAAAAGACGTTATAAGAACCTATCTGCTCAGATCTTGTCAGGTGTTAAAACGGAGTTGAGGGATGCAGGAGTAGATACTGATCTGGATCTCGCTCCACCAGGGCTGCTATAACAGCAGCAGCAAGGGTTAATTACGTTCCGCTGGACCGCATCATAACGGCTGTAGTGTGGTCAAACGGACAATATTTCAAACATGTTATAATAACCCGTTGCTAGACCAGAGGTATTCTCAATTTATTTTATGTTCTGTTATAGGTTCCATCCGGATGAGAGATGTGACTATTGTTATTGCTTATTTAACAGCATCAGCATGTTTAAATCTATGTCATGACTGTATGTATTATGAATGTTTTCCCTCATTTTGTCAATGAGGCAGTTGTGGTTGTGTAGACTTGTTTTCTCATGGCATGAAATCACAGAGCTTTGAAATCTTCACGTAGTCACTCACGTGACTCCGAAGTAAAATAGTAAGATTAAACGAGAACTTACCAGTTTGAAGTTTGATCTTTATTTTATGAGGAGTTACGATGAGGGAATACGTGCCCTCCGCTCCCAGCCCTCGTTAATCTCATCTGGTAGTTCTAGTCTTCTTTCATCTTACTATTATACTTCAGTCACTATTATTATCTGTGATTTCACACTGCTGCTTTGAAGATTGACGCACGTGCGGCTGAACGGGCCTTCTTCACATATTCCCTCATCGTAACTCCTCATAAAATAAAGATCAAACTTCAAACTGGTAAGTTCTCGTTTAATCTTACTATTTTATCCTACTCTCTCATCCACTCCCTACACGCTATGGAGAATTTTTTTTACAGCAGCCAATTAAACCACCAACCTGCACGTCTTGGCATGTGGGTGGAAACTGAAGTTCCCCGAGGAAAGTTATACAGTCACAGGGAGAACATGCAAACTCCTTATAGGCAGCACCCAAGGTCAGGATCAAACCCAGGTCTCAGGCTATGAGGCAACACGCTCTAGCAGTGTCAACTTCTTGAATGCTGTGAGGTAGAGTTGCTGCCTTACAGCGCCAGTGACCCAGGTTTGATCCTGATTACGGGTGCTATCTGTACGGAATTTGTCTGTTCTCTCTGTAACTGCTTGGGTTTTGTCTGGATGCTCCGGTTTCTTCCCACACTACAAAGGCATACAGGTTAATTGGCTTCTGACAATTGTAAATTGTACCTAGTATGCAGGATATTGCTAGTGTACAAGGTCGCTGGTTGCCACAAACCCGGTGGGCTGATGGATCAGTTTAAAAGCTGTATCGAAAGTCTAAAGTCAGTTCCCATGGGAGATATTAGTAAAATAAGAGTTTTGCTGAAAAATTCAACTAGATTTATTGGCAGCAGAGTTGTTAGAATCTGACTGTGTCACTTCAGATTCATACTGTCACTGAATCAATTCGTTCGATGTAGGTAGTGAATTAAACCTGAAAAGATTGACTGTAATTAGGTGCAATCCCAGAAGACTTGTTGAGATTGGATAATGTCGTTGAGAGAGACAGCACCGACTGAGCCTGCACTGACCATCGACCACTGATTTTACACTAATTCTACATTCATCACACTTCATTCACCCCCTGTTCTCATCAACTACTTACCCCTCATGCCAAGCCCCCACTGCGCCCAGCTTCTCCCACTCTTCTACACACTCTGGCCAATTTACCGGCCAACCTAAGGGATGTGTGAGAGAATGAGATCACTTGGAGAACTTACAAGAAAAGACTTTGCCTTCCATCACAGTGAGGAGGAGGTTCACTGTGATGGATGTTTGTGTGAATTGGTTGTGTGTCTGGTACGAATCGTTTTTGTTTGTATGGCTGTAGAAACAGAGTTTTGTTTGAGCCTCACTGAGGTTCAAATGACAATAAATATTATATTGTATTGTATTGTATTGTCTTCAATGCAGCGTCTCAACCAGCTGCACTACCGTGGTAGCATCAGAAGGGCACTGATATTTGCCCCATTCCTACATTGATAGAAACATAAAAACATAGAAAATAGATTCAGGAGTAGGCCATTTGGCCCTTCGAGCCAGCCCCACCATTCAATGTGATCATGGCTCATCATCCAAAATCAGCACCCTGTTCCCTGCTTTTTCCCCATATCCATTGATTCCTTTAGCCCTAAGAGCCAAATCTAACTCTCTCATGAAAACATCCAGAGAATTGGCCTCCACTGCCAACTGTGGCAGAGAATTCCACAGATTCACAACTCTCAGGGTGAAAACGGTTTTCCTCGTCTCAGTCCTAATGTCTAGATGATATTATTAATGAAACTAATGACAAAATTAATGAAGATCACCTTCCAGATATAGTTAGTGCAGGAAGATTCAATGAGGGTCAAATGTGTATCACTTTGACAGTCCAAATATTCAGTGGTGCACCAGTCCATACAATCCATGGCCATCACTAAAAATCGATCCCTCAAATCTAATAATGAATCCCAGATTTTCCAGATATTAAACCTTTCTGACCAACTTCAGGCTTTACTGTTTCCTTCAATCATTAATATAAGAGGGGGCCTGTCCAAGGTAGATAGAGAGTCTAAGTCTACAACTAGGCAGTGGAAAGCATTCAAAGATGAAAAAACAAGAGTAAAAGGTCAACAGTTCCAGGAAGAGTAAAGGTTAATGGTGACAAATTTAAGGAACCCAGGATGTAAAATTATATTCGATAGACTCAAAAAGCTGGAGTAACTCAGCGGGACAGACAGCATCTCTGGAGAGCAATAATGGATGACGTTTCGGGTCGCGACCCTTAGTCTGAGGAAGGGTCTCGACCCGAAACGTCACCCATTCCAGAGATGCTGCCTATGTCGCTGAGTTACTCCAGATTTTTGTGTCTATCTTAGGTTTAAACCAGCATCTGTAGTTCCTTCCTAAACATAGGACCTGTGTCGGGAACTAATGACAGAGGAGAATGGTGCTTAAAAAGGAAATTAAGAGGAGTGATGAGAAATCAGAGGAATTAAGGGAAATCTGATGGCTTTCTTATATTAGGCTCGCGTATATTAACAGCAAAAGAATAATGAGGGAAGAAAATAGGGCCCATTGGGACAACAGGGGCAATCTATTCAAGGAGCCAGAATGTATCAGTGGCAGCCTAAATGAATACTTCTCAGTGGTTAAGACCAAAGTTGGACCCTCGAAGACTGAAAAGGGTGAATTTATTATGGGGAACAAGGAAATGGCAGATGAGTTGAACAGGTACTTTGGATCCGTCTTCATTAAGGAGGACACAAACAATCTTCCTGATGTACTAGAGGCCAGAGGATCTGAGGTGACGGAGGAACTGAAGGAAATCCACATTAGGCAGGAAATGGTGTTGGGTAGACTAATGGGACTGAAGGCTGATAAATCCCCAGGGCCTGATGGTCCACATCCCAGGGTACTTAAGGAGGTGGCTCTGGAAATCGTGGATGCATTGGCGATCATTTTCCAATGTTCTATAGTCAGTGGTGCGGAAGATGCTGGAGTCAATTATAAAAGGTGAAATTGCAGCAGATTTGGATAGCAGTAGCAGGATCGGTCTGAGTCAGCATGGGTTTACGAAGGGGAAATCATGCTTGATGATTTAGATGAAGGGATTTCAAGTAATATTAGCAAATTTGCAAATGACACAAAACTGGGTGGCAATGTGAACTGTGAGGAGGATGCTATGAGAATGCTGGGTAACTTGGACAGGTTGGGTGCGTGGGCAGATGCATGGCAAATGCAGTTTAATGTGGATAAATGTGAGGTTATCCACTTTGGTAATAAAAACAGGAAGGAAGATTATTATCTAAACGGTGTCAAGTTGGGAAAAGGGGAAGTACAATGGGATCTGGGAGTCCTTGTTCATCAGTCAATGAAAGTAAGCTTGCAGGCACAGCAGGCAGTGAAGAAAGCGAATGGCATGTTGGCCTTCATAACAAGAGGAGTTGAGTATAGGTTCAAAGAGGTTCTTCTGCAGTTGTTCGGGGCCCTAGTGAGACCACACCTGGAGTAATGTGTGCTGTTTTGGTCTCCAAATTTGAGGAAGGACATTCTTGCTATTGAGGGAGTGCAGCGTAGGTTTACAAGGTTAATTCTCGGGATGGCGGGACTGTCATATGCTGAGAGAATGGAGCGGCTGGGCATGTACACTCTGGAGTTTAGGATGAGAGGGGATCTTATTGAAACATATAGGATTATTAAGGGTTGGACACTTTCGCCTACTAGAGGCAAGAAACATGTTCCCGATGTTGGGGGAGTCCAGAACCAGGGGCCACAGTTTAAGAATAAGGGGTAAGTCATTTAGAATGGAGATGAGGAAACACCTTTTCGCACAGAGAATTGTGAGTCTGTGGAATTCTTTGCCTCAGTGGGTGGTGGAGGCCGGTTCTCTGGATAATTTCAAGAGAGAGCTAGATAGGGTTCTTGAAGATAACAGAGTTAGGGGATATGGAGAGAAGGCAGGAACGGGGTACTGATTGTGGATGATCAGTCATGATCACATTAAAAGGCTGTGCTGGCTTGAAGGGCCGAATTGTCTATTGTGATCACAAAGTGGGTTTAAGGGTGGATGGATCCTCAAGGCGGCTGTGGGAGACAAGGAAAGAGTTTGCTGAGGCTCTGGAGGAATCTTTTTCAACATTTTTGCTGGACACAAGTAAGGAACCAGATAACTGGAGTCCAGGAAATGTGGCTTCCTTTTTTCAAGAATACAGCAGAAAAAAATGATAAATATAGAAAAAAAATACAAAGTGCTGGATCAACTAAATGGGTCAGGTAGCTTTTCTGTAGAACATAGATAGGTGATGATTCAGGTTGGTGGCCTTCTTCATTCTGAGGGAGTATTGAGGAACAGGAAGGACATAGATCCTTGAAGATGAGAACACAGATTGATAATGTGGTTAGGCAAGCCTGCTGGCCTTAACTGAAGTAGGACAATTATGCTCCAATGTTGTAAAACCTTGGTCAGAGTTCAGCTGGATTATTGCACACAGTACTGTTTACCAAGGTCTTGAAAGGATTTGATAATGTTGGTGGGAATATAGAGGAGATTAACCAGAATGTTGCCGAGAATGGAGCAGTTCCATTATGAGGAGAGAGTGCAGAGGCTAGGTCTATTTTCCCTGTAGCGTAGGAGGTTAAGAGGTGACATGATTGAGATATATAAAACAATGAGGGGTACACATAGAGGCAGGCTGCAAGAAATGTTTCCCCATTGCAGAGGTAAATGCACAGAATCTTTCACCCAGAATCAAAAACCAGATGTTCAAGGTGAGAGGGGAACGATTTAATAGGAACCTGAGGAGCAACTTTTTTACACAGGGTGGTGGGTATATAGAACGAGTTGCTGGAGGAGGTAGTTGAGGCAAGTACTATTATTATGTTTAAAATCATTTGGGCAGGCACATGGATAGGATATGTTTAGGGGGGTATGGGCCAAATGCAGGCAGGCGGGACCAGCGTAGATGGGACATGTTGATCAGCATGGACAAGTTGGTCCGAAGGGCCTGTTTCTACACTGTATGGTGCTATGACTTTGAGACTCTAGGTAAATGAAAATAGAGAGGATAAGTTTAGGGTAAGAAGGAAGTGATTCAGATGGAGTATGAGGAGGGCCTTCTTCACCCAGAGAGTGGTAAAAAATTTGGAATGTGCTCTCAAAGTGGTTGTAGCTGGATCATTGACAGCTTTTAAGGAATTGTCTGGGCTAGCACTTGAAAGGCTTAACCAAAGATGGTTCAGGTGCTGAGGGATGGGATTAAGACAGAGCACTATGTAGATACAATGAATTGCAAATGCTGGTTTTCAAAAAAACACAAAGTGCTGGTTGTTTCATGTACCCACCCATCTCTGTGTGGAAAAGTACTACTTGAGTTCCCGTTAAATGTTTTCCCTCTCAGCTAATGAGGGAGTGCAGCGTAGGTTTACAAGGTTAATTCCCGGGATGGCGAGACTGTCATATGCTGAGAGAATGGAGTGGCTGGGCTTGTACACTCTGGAGTTTAGAAGGATGAGAGGATATCTTATTGAAACATATAAGATTATTAAGGATTTGGACACACTAGAGGCTGGAAACATGTTCCCGATGTTTGGGGAGTCCAGAACCTGAGGCCACAGTTTAAGAATAAGGGGTAAGCCATTTAGAATGGAGATGAGGAAACACATTTTTTCACAGAGAGAGTTGTGAGTCTGTGGAATTCTCTGCCTCAGAGGGCGGTGGAGGCCGGTTCTCTGGATACTTTCAAGTGAGAGATAGATAGGGCTCTTAAAGACAGCGGAGTCACGGGATATGGGGAGAAGGCAGGAACGGGGTACTGATTGGGGATGATCAGCCAAGATCACATTGAATGGCGGTGCTGGCTCGAGGGCCGAATGGCCTAATCCTGCACCTATTGTCTATTGTCTAAAACCTATGTCATCTGGTTCTTAATTCCTCACATTTTCCAGTAGAAGATTTCTGCAAAACACAAAAACACAAGCTCAACGTGTTAGGTAGCATCTGCGGAGGAAATGGAGAAGTGAATTTTTGATCGGTACCTTCCTTCATCAGTCTGAAGAAGGGTTCCAACCGGAAATATCGCTTATCCGTTCCCTGCAAAGATGCTGCCTGATCCGCTGAGTTACCCCATCACCTCTGTGCTTTGCTCAAGCTTCCAACATGTGCAGTTACTTGTATTTCCAGAATTTTTTTGCAGTTATTTTTGATGTATGATTTGAATTTTGCTGTTTTCCTATAATTCATAAGCTCATGAGATCAAGGTCATGTGATAGGAGCAGAATTAGGCCATTCGGCCCTTCAAGTCTACTCCGCCATTCTATCATGGCTGATCTATCACTCCCTCCTAACCCCATTCTGCTGCCTACTCCCCATGACCTCTGACACATCTGTAGAGATATGTAGAGATAAGGCTGCTTATGACAAATTAAAATAATGGATAACAGACAAAGACCTCTAGGCAATGTAAGAGGTATTGTGAGGGTCAGAGTTTGCTGGTTCCTTCAGCATTTCAACATGTTGTGTTTGGTGTTTCCTCCATGAATTCATTCTCTAATTTGTCTTCTCTTTTGTGCTTTTAATGGGTGTTCAAAGTGAGATGATTATCTGTGACTTTCGGCACTGCTGGAAGAAGTAATTTGCTGCAATGTTTGCTAATTAATTCAGAATATTGATCTTTTGGACCAAAACAATTTTCTGTTCATTAAACCTCCCGCTGGAGAAATAAACTTTTCAGTTTTAATTCATGTTTCCGTGATGGATAAAGAAGGCTGATAGTGGGCTGGGTAGAATTGGCATTCTCCTTAGTTTCCGTCATTATCTGTTTAAATTCAACCCAGCTAGTTTCTTACTGAGAGCTAAGATCCATAAGCAACAAGAAATTAATGGCAGAGATAGCAACAAATAATTGTGACTTTATCTCTGGCAGTAGGGCTTTGATTCACCACCTACAGATGGTATGGCGATATATCCTGTCTGTTGGTTGTTAAGTGAAGCCTGAAGTGAAATATGTTTATGTAATCTCACTAAATCTCAATCCACTGACAACAGGATGAAGCTACAATTAATATGGTATCATCTGGACTGAATCTTTAATTGAAGGTGGGTGATAAATCATTTAGGAAATCAGGATATCATTTGGTGGCTGTTATCTAATGGATATGAAGACCGAGGCTCCTTTCTGGGGTTAATTCTGGGAAATCTTTAACTTTGGTTTAATTTCATAACTTATCGCAAACCTAAAATTGGTTATAACCTACAGTAGGACAAAATACTTGGCCTTATATTTTTTCAGATTCAGATTCAGATTCAAACTTTATTGTCATTGTGCAGTGTACAGTACAGAGACAACGAAATGCAGTTAGCATCTCCCTAGAAGACCGACATAGAATATGAGCAATAAATGAGCAATTATTTTTTTTCCTGGTGGAAGGAGTGTCCGGGGGGGGGGGGGGGGGGGGTGATTAGCAATCACCGAGGTACAGTGTTGAGTAATGTAACAGCCGCAGGGAAGATGCTGTTCTTGGTCCTGCTGGTCCAGCAACGGAGAGACATGTAGAGCCTCCCAGATGGTAGGAGGATAAACAGTCTGTGGTTGGCGTGAGAGCAGTCCTTGACGATGCTGAGCGCCCTTCGCAGACAACGCTTGCTTTGTGAAAAGAAAGAGATTAGTTAAAACAGATGTAGGTCCCTTGCAGTCAGAAACAGGTGAGTTGATCATGGGGAACAAGGATATGGCGGACCAATTGAATAACTACTTTGGTTCCGTCTTCACTAAGGAAGACATAAATAATCTGCCGGAAATAGCAGGGGACCGCGGGTCAAAGGAGTTGGAGGAATTAAGTGAAATCCAGGTTAGCCGGGAAGTGGTGTTGGGTAAATTGAATGGATTAAAGGCCGATAAATCCCCAGGGCCAGATAGGCTGCATCCCAGAGTACTTAAAGAAGTAGCTCCAGAAATAGTGGATGCATTAGTAATAATCTTTCAAAACTCTTTAGATTCTAGAGTAGTTCCTGAGGATTGGCGGGTACCAAACGTAACCCCACTTTTTAAGAAGGGAGGGAGAGAGAAAACGGAGAATTACAGACCAGTTAGTCTAACATCGGTAGTGGGGAAACTGCTAGAGTCAGTTATTAAAGATGGGATAGCAGCACATTTGGAAAGTGGTGAAATCATTGGACAAAGTCAGCATGGATTTACAAAAGGTAAATCATGTCTGACGAATCTTATAGAATTTTTCGAGGATGTAACTAGTAGCGTGGATAGGGGAGAACCAGTGGATGTGGTGTATCTGGACTACCAGAAGGCTTTCGACAAGGTCCCACATAAGAGATTAGTATACAAACTTAAAGCACACGGCATTGGGGGTTCAGTATTGATGTGGATAGAGAACTGGCTGGCAAACAGGAAGCAAAGAGTAGGAGTAAACGGGTCCTTTTCACAATGGCAGGCAGTGACTAGTGGGGTACCGCAAGGCTCAGTGCTGGGACCCCAGCTATTTACAATATATAGTAATGATCTGGATGAGGGAATTGAAGGCAATATCTCCAAGTTTGCGGATGACACTAAGCTGGGGGGCAGTGTTAGCTGTGAGGAGGATGCTAGGAGACTGCAAGGTGACTTGGATAGGCTGGGTGAGTGGGCAAATGTTTGGCAGATGCAGTATAATGTGGATAAATGTGAGGTTATCCATTTTGGTGGCAAAAACAGGAAAGCAGACTATTATCTAAATGGTGGCCGACTAGGAAAAGGGGAGATGCAGCGAGACCTGGGTGTCATGGTACACCAGTCATTGAAAGTAGGCATGCAGGTGCAGCAGGCAGTGAAGAAAGCAAATGGTATGTTAGCTTTCATAGCAAAAGGATTTGAGTATAGGAGCAGGGAAGTTCTACTGCAGTTGTACAGGGTCTTGGTGAGACCACACCTGGAGTATTGCGTACAGTTTTGGTCTCCAAATCTGAGGAAGGACATTATTGCCATAGAGGGAGTGCAGAGAAGGTTCACCAGACTGATTCCTGGGATGTCAGGACTGTCTTATGAAGAAAGACTGGATAGACTTGGTTTATACTCTCTAGAATTTAGGAGATTGAGAGGGGATCTTATAGAAACTTATAAAATTCTTAAGGGGTTGGACAGGTTAGATGCAGGAAGATTGTTCCCGATGTTGGGGAAGTCCAGGACAAGGGGTCACAGCTTAAGGATAAGGGGGAAATCCTTTAAAACCGAGATGAGAAGAACTTTTTTCACACAGAGAGTGGTGAATCTCTGGAACTCTCTGCCACAGAGGGTAGTCGAGGCCAGTTCATTGGCTATATTTAAGAGGGAGTTAGATGTGGCCCTTGTGGCTAAGGGGATCAGAGGGTATGGAGAGAAGGCAGGTGCGGGATACCGAGTTGGATGATCAGCCATGATCATATTGAATGGCGGTGCAGGCTCGAAGGGCCGAATGGCCTACTCCTGCACCTAATTTCTATGTTTCTATGGACAGACTCAATGGAGGGGAGTGAGGAACCGGTGATGCGTTGGGCAATTTTCACCACTCTCTGCAGTGACAGAGCAGTTGCCATACCAAACTGTGATACAGTTGGTAAGGATGCTCTCAATGGTGCAGCGGTAGAAGTTCACCAGGATCTGAGGAGACAGATGGACCTTCTTTAGTCTCCTCAGGAAGAAGAGACGCTGGTGAGCCTTCTTGACCAGAGTTGAGGTATTGTGGGTGTTATTTATTCTAACTAATCCAGTTGATTCAGTAAAACACAAAGTGCTGAGGTAACTCAGCCAGCCAGTCACCATTTCTGGGGAATATGGTTAGGGCGGTGCAGCAGTGCAGCGGTAGAGTTGCTGCATTACAGCGCCGGAGACGAGAGTCATGTCCTTACTACAGGTGCTGTCTGTACGGAGTTTGTACGTTCTCCCCGTGACCATGTGGGTTTTCTCTGGGATCTCCGGTTTCCTCCCACACTCCAAAGACATACAGGTTTATAGGTTAATTGTGCTTGGTAAAATTGTAAATTATCCCTAGTGCGTGTAAGAAAGTGTTAGTTTGTGGGGATTGCTGGTGGGTACAGACTCAGTGGGCACAAGGATCTGTTTCCACGACGTATCTCTAAACTAAACTAAAACTAAACTAAAATTGGTTATAACCTAAGGTGGAACAAAATACTTGGCCTTATATTGTTGATTCTAACTAATCCAGTTAGAATATGATTCAGTCAACCTCAAAGTGCTGAGGTAACTCAGCCAGTCAGACAGCATTTCTGGAGAATATAGATAGGGCAGCACAGCGGCGCAGCGGTAAAGTTGCAGCCTTACAACGCCCGAGACCAGAGTTTGATACTGACTATGGATGCTGTCTGCACTGAGTTTGTACATTCTCCCTGTTATCACCTGGGTTTTCCCCGGGTGTTCCAGGTTCATTGGGTTCTGTAAATTGTAAATTATCACTAGTGTGTAGGATAGTGCTTGTGTGTGTGGTGATCGCAGATTGGCGCCCTCGGGAGGCCAAAGGGCCTGTTTTCGCGCTATATCCCTAGTTCAAGTTCAAGTTCAAGTGAATTTATTGTCATGTGTCCCTGTATAGGACAATGAAGTTCTTGCTTTGCTTCAGCACACAGAACATAGTAGGCATTTATTACAAAACAGATAAGTGTGTCCATATACCATAATATAAATATATACACACATGAATAAATAAACTGATAAAGTGCAAATAACAGAAAATGGGTTATTAATAATCAGAGTTTTGTCCGAGCCAGGTTTAATAGCTTGATGGCTGTGGGGCTGTAGACATCTAAAGTAAAGTCTGAAAGTGACATTTCAGGTCGGAACCCTTCTTCAAATCAGTCTCCTATCCCTGTTTTCCACAGATGGTGTCTAATCCACTGAGTTAGTTCAGCATTTTTTACTCAAGATGCCAGCCTCTGTAGTTTCATGTATCTCCATGAATATGATTCAATTAAGTCAAGTTTGAGGAGCACAATGCCAAGCTAGGAATCACATGACTGCATGACCTACAGTTGTAGAATACTTGCATAATAGTTATATTAAATAGCGATTATACTGCTGAATGATAAATAAACCATTGTCAGACTCCTCTTCCAGGCCAACATCCTTAGTATTGGGAGATCTTGGCCTGGAAGGAGTCATTGATATTCACGTCAGCTACATAGGACAGGACACACTCACATGCTCCAACACCAAATTCCCGAAACAGACTTTCTGTTCTAAGGTCTGCCACTGTAAAAATAATATACCATGTGGGCAGATGCTCAAAGCCCATGAAGCTATGCAACAACCTATTTTCAAGAGAGATAGATTTAGTTCTTAGGGCTAAAGGAATCAAGGGATATGGAGAAAAAGCAGGAATGGGGTACTGATTTTGGATGATCAGCCGTGATCATATTGAATGGCAGTGTTGGCTTGAAGGGCCGAATGGCCTACTCCTGCGCCTATTTTTCTATGTTTCTATGTTTCCATGTTTCTAACCCCAATGAGAATCCCTGGCCCATGCCTAATCAGGAAGGGGATTTGAGATGAGAGAGAAAAGGCGGAGTCCCTGACTTGGGACAACACAGAACCCTGTGTGAAGAACAGAAGAGTCACCTCACCTCATAAATGACCCATCAACTACCACTTTCTCCATCTGAGGAAGAGTCTATGGCTTCTATATTGGTCTCCTCAGTCACCTCAGTGGGGTTCATGTTGTCGACCTCCCCATGGTGACCCCTGTCAACTGACCTCAGTCAGGTGAATGACAACAAACAGAGACAGCAGCAGCGCCACAGCTTGGCGCCAACCCGGAGCGTGCGCCCTTTTATGACGGGCACCTACAGATGCCGAACCGGATGGCATCACCCTGCTGCAGACTTCTGCTGCCTCAAATGCAAGAAGCCAAAGTCACCTCAGTACCCACACCACAGGAATAAAAGCAAATCATCCTCGATCTCAAGGGACTGCCTTACAAGAAGTAGATATGATAATCATTTTTAGACTGTTTTCCAAATGAGAAAACATCCATTATTTCTGAACATTTTCATCGTTATTGTCAATTTGAAAAAATTGTGTTTATTTATTTTTTTTTAATATTATTTTTATTAGAAGCATATACATATCGTAATCAGAACACAATTTGTTTATCAATTACATATTGTTAATAGCTGGGGTCCCAGCTATCAAAATATCTGGGGTCCTCGTTTATCAATTACATATTAACCCAGCTTATATTTGTTTATTATTTTTTTATAGATAGAAAGAAGGGGTGGAGAAAGAGGAAAAAAAAAGGATAAATTACCAATAATACAATTTATTAGATAGGTCCGTAGATTATAAAGTGTAACTATCCATCCAATCCTGGATTCAAGTTTCAGTCATGTTTCCGTGCTGGACCAATTCAGAAAATCAATAAATGGAGACCATATTCTAGTAAATATTTCTGGTTTGTCAATTAAGACAAGTCTATTTTTTTCCAAGTGTAAGTTCTCAGACATCTCCATAATCCACATTTTAATTGTGGGGGTTGTTGGGTTTTTCCAAAATTTTAATATTGCGTTTAAAGATTAAAATGTTTGAAGAAATGAGACTCCGACTAATAGATAAATATGACCAATTCTTAAGGAGTTGGTCTCCTTTCATCGACTTTTTTGAATCATGTGATGCAGCGGTACCAGAAGGATTGCTGATTTCAGTTCATGACGTGGATAGATTTACATCTCCGAATATAGATTTGAAAAATTCTCTTTTAAGGGGCCTTCTCTTCTATTTCTACTTTCCACTTTTTCTTTTTTCTTTTCTTTTTTTATTTTTTATATACACACTTCACGTTTTTCTATTCTCCACCATCTATTTTATCACTTTTTCCCCTTTCTATTGTTTTCTTTTTCTTGTCTTGCTTACTTCCTTCTCATAACATAAAACTAGAGGTTGTACATAGAATGGATTACGGTATGACAGTTGGCACCTAAAATTAGGTGCCACTGTATTGTTTTGTTCTGTATTAACTTCTAATAAAATTTAAAAAAAAAAAAAAAAAAAAAAAAAAAAAATATTAAATTGTTTGGTATTTTAGATCAAGAGCTGGCTTAGGACATGTGGTATTTTACCAATAGTAGCAGCTGAAAATCCTGCATCAAGGGGAATGCATCTGTTCTCTGGCTCTGCTATTAAATAATAATAGAGCTACTGAAACCCCATCAATTGTGAAGTCATGGCACACCATCGAGATCAAGTGTTGACATTGGAAAACAAAGAGTTTGCTTTTTATTAATTTTTGGGATGTGAACATCAATGGCAAGACTAGCGCATTGCCTCACCCTAACTGCACACGGAATGGTGGTGGTAAGCCACCTTCTTAATGTAGATGTTCAATGACTTTGGTGAGAAGGGTGATGAAGAGAGGATGGCAAAATATTTCAATGTCAGGATTAGGAAAATATATCATTTTGTGGCTGTTATCTAATGGATATGAAAGCTGAGGTAGCATTCTGGGAGTAATTCTGGGGAAACTTCACCGTTCAATTTCACAACTTAATGCAAACCTAAAATTAGTCATAACCTAAGGTGGAACAAAATACTTTGCAAAGGAACCTGCAGTTAGTGGTGTATCCATGCACCAACTGGTCTTGTCCTTGTGGGTTTGGGAGGTGGATTGATTTAGCCTGATCAAGTAACTGAAATATATTTTGCAGCCATGTGGCTGGTCCTAGAGTCATCTGGCATAGAAACAGACCCATTGGCTCAACTAGTTCATGCCATCCAAGTACCCATCTAAGCTAATATAATTTGGCTGCATTTGACCATATTCCTCTTAACCTTTCCTATCCATGTAGCTGTCCGATTGTTTTTTTAATTGTTGTTATTGTTCCTGCTTCAGCTACTTCCTCTGGTAGCTCGTTCCATATACTCACCACCGTCTGTGTGAAGAAGTTGCTATTAAACCGTACCCCTCTCAGAGTAAACCTTTGTCCTCATGTTCTTGATTCCCCAACCCCAGGAAAAAGATTGTGAGCATTCCGCGTATCTATGCCTCAATGGGATAGAGGGAAATATTTAGGGCTAGGAAGGCATGCCATACAAGCAAGCTGCTCTACCCTACATAACGTTAGGTTTGTTGAACACTCATCCAGACAAGTAATGACTTAAAGATTAATAGCAAAGATAGACACAAAAAGCATGAGTAACTCAGCGGGACAGGCAGCATCTCTGCAGAGTAGGAATGGGTGACGTTTCGGGTCGATACCCTTCTTCAGACTAGTTAGGGAAAAGGGAAACGAGAGATATAGATGATGATGGAGAGAGATAAAGAACAATGATTGAAAGATATGCAAAAGAGTAAGATGATAAATGAAACAGGCCATTGTTAGCTGTCTGTTGGGTGAAAACGAGAAGCTGGTGTGACTTGGATGGGGGAGGGATAGAGAGAGAAGGAATGCCGGGGTTACTTGATGTTAGAGGAATCAATATTTAGGTATGTTACAATACTTACCTTCAGCGGCGCTGCAGTTCTGCCACTGGCCGTGTGCGCGATTTTGCCGCGTTTATGGGGGGGGGGGGGGCGGGGTTAAAACGTGTTTTTCTCCCACCTTGTCCTGTATTATATTTTGTTGGAGTGCAAGCTTTTGCTGAAGAATTGTTCCGACGGCCGTTCTGTGTCTTTTTAAAAAGAATTCGCCCGACAAGTTCATCGTGGAGTAATTTTAAAATCAGCTTCTGAAGCCGTCAACGCCGACAACGGGGACGGATTTTACGTAGGGGACAGGTAAATGAAAGTCGTTTATTTTTATGTATAGAAGTGTTTCTTAAGATACCTTTAATTCACATTTTAAGTTGTGAAATGGTGATTTTTTTCCCCATACGAAACGGCAGTATTTTTGCGGCCGATACGGGTTTAAATCCACCGCAACCGCAACCGCAACTTTCCAGAAAAACCCACTCGCAAGTTGATTTAAATGACCATTAATTTACAGGTATTAAACATTAACAACAATTCCTTCCATTTGGCCTATAAACCCATGACAATGAGATTTAAAAATTATGTTATACTGTGAATTCTTGTGTGAATGTTATTTGGACACTTAGGCTATTTAAAAATGTTAATCTATTCTTAAGAAATAGATAGATGTTTAGATCTAGTAATTGAATTTTGTAATTAGCTACAATTAGGTAACAACTAATTATATACTTTAATTTCATCTAAGTAAGATTGTTTCATATTTGTTTCAGAATGCTTCAATCTATAATAACTGAAAATTTCTTTCAGTTCTCTTAATTTTTAAGAAAGTTATGGGCTTTTGACTGTTCTCAATCGCAGCGTTTGTGTTAAGTCAATGGAAAAGCAATAGGGAACAAGATGCTAATTTCTGAGTCTGAAAATGGCCATAACGGTTTTAATACTGAAGATATGAAAGTGAATTAGGTGCCAAATTAAACTTCTTTTTATGCTTTATCTGATGAGATAAATTACAGACTCGATTTTTAAAATCTCAAAATGTTGTAACATTGCTACAATATTCATACCACTGGGCTGCAAGCTGCCCAAGTGAATAGCACTTGACTTGTGCCTTGTTGACGATGGAAAGACCTGGAGTCCAAGAGGTAAGTCATTTCCCACAGGATATCCACGTGTTCTGGTAGGCCCAGTAGTCTTGTAACTGGTCTAGTTGCATCTCTGACCATTTATTGTCCTCGGGATACTGATGATGTGAGTCTCAGAGTTGGTTATGCATTTGAATACCAAGGAGAGGTGGTACTTGTGCCACAAGTATTTGCTGCTAATCAGCCCATCTCTGGATGTTGTTTGGAATATATTGCACGCAGTCATGGAATGCTTCATTTTCTCAGGACTTGCGAATGTAATTGAACATTACATTATCATTGGTGAGCATCTCAGTTTTATGGAAAGCAGGTCATTGATGTAATAACTGAGGCTGGTAACACTGGAGCATTTATAAAATGTTTCCATTTAGCTAATCTTAGGAGCCATAAATTATCTTACAATAAATAGATGATTCTTTTAAATTAAAGCAATATCTGTGAAACTATATTAACCTTTAGTTTGCTATTGCTTCTAGAAATAATTGAAACTCTTTACATGGTTTAGTTTAGAGATACAGTGTGGAAACAGGCCCTTCAGCCCACCGTGTCCACTCCGACCAGCGACCCCCGCATACTGAAACTATCCTCCACACACTAGGGACAATTAAAAATGTTACCAAGCCAATTAGCCTACAAACCTGTGCATCTTTGGAGTGTGGGAGGAAACCGGATCTCCCAGAGAAAATGCATGCAGGTCACGAGGAGAACGTACAAACGTACAACAGCAGCCATGGTCAGGATCGAACCCGGGTCTCTGGTGCTGTAAGGTAGCAACTCTACCACTGCGTCACCGTTACACCCAAAAGGTCTTCAAACTTCACTCATAGTTTGATGCCAAAAGCTAATGCAGTATATAAACAACATAGAGAAGAGTCTGTGGCATCAGCCGAAAGTCTCCAAAGTTAGATTATAATGATTCATGCTAGGCTTGGTAGAAATTTGGAAACTGTCTAAATATTACAGAAAGGGGTAGTATTTCCAATTCAAGAATACCAAATAAACTCAATGATAGAAATAAGGTTTGAGCATAATTGTTTGCAATTAATTTGCATGGTATAGGTTATAGATTCTCGTTGCATATATAAAATCTGTTCAGTTTTGCTAAGATTTCACTGGTAGAGCAAACCTAAGAAAACTAATAGCAATCAATATTCCATCTGTTCAACTCTTCGTAATATCCAAGACCATAAAAATAGCATAAATCCAGTTCAGATCAAGTCTTTAACCTGAAAAATTGTTTATTTCGGTAAAATACTATCTGATGTTCTGAATGTTCCTAGTTCAGTTGCAGTTTCTCCATAAACGTTTGGCTTGTGCCAACTTTACTCTTTGAAACAAATTTGAATATTAAATGCTGAAATCTTTTTTATTCACGAACATTGCACCAATATTTGATTTCTAGATCAGTGTGAGAGAAACAAAGCAGTTATGTGAAGAGCTTGGGTTGCTGGATTTATTGTCATACTTGACTAAGTGGGACCCAATGGGTCCCATGTTTACACGGGTCAACGTAATCATCTACCTCTCCACAAATTCCAATATTGGTGGCCAGTGGGGTGGGGAGGGGGGGTTTCTGGAATGCGAGTATGGGTGTTTTAGGCCATTGTGGGCCGAATGGATTATTGGGCTGGCAGCTCAGTCACTCATGCCTGGTGAGCTGGAAGCTCAGTCACTCAGGCCTGGTGGGCTGGCAGCTCAGTCACTCAGGCTGGTGGGCTGGCAGCTCAGTCTCTCAGGCCTGGAGGGCTGGCAGCTCAGGCCCCGTGGGTTGGCAGCTCAGTCACTCAGGCCTGGTGGGCTGGCAGCTCAGAAACTGCCAGAAATTCTGCCCAAAACAGGTGCGAGACTCTTTTGGATGTTGAAGAAAGCCGGAGAACCCAGAAGAAGCTCCTATGATCAAGGGACAACATACAAACCCACATAGACAGGATTGGAGTTTAGAATAAAACTTAGGCCGTGGATCTCTGAGCTGTTGGACCACTCCTCTTTCAAACAGGGAAGAGTAAAAATGTTTGAGAAGAGAAATGTTTAAAAAGCATGAAGGATTTTGACAGTGTAAATGTTTCCATTGATGGAAAGATTGCTATTAGGAAATGCAAATTTAAGATCACTGGAAAATTAGATATTTTTAAATGGATTAAGTTACATACTGTAAAGGTGTTTTAGACATGGTCCTTAGTCCTTCACTAAGTCTTTATTAAGACACTACATCCACACGTCCCAGCACTGACCACAACTGGTCTACACACGTACTGGAACCAAGAGGGGGAGGGTGCATGCAGATACTACAGTTATACTACCTAAGGTGGGAGTGTCAAATGGTAAAGCGGCCTTTTCACGGGGCGACTTGACGCAAGAGTTAACCGGAGTTTAACATCGTGGGAACCTCGTGCGATAACAGTACGGCATTCGTGGACCACCGTGGACCACCGTAGCGCTAACGGCAGGTCATCGTGTAACTTGGTCACTCGGGAGAAAATTCAAGAAAGTTTGAATTTCTCCAAGAGTGACTTGTACACTTGTGGTTGAGTATTGCAACATTATATGAACGTAGTGGCCAGTGCGATATCCGTAATAACTCTTGCGGGTACCGTGGGAACTCCTGCGAACGGTGAACCCGGAAGCTGGACAGAGGGAACGGTGAGTAAAAATTATCTTATGTGGGATTGAATTTAAAAAATAAATAAAAATAAAGATTTGCATCCGCATATGGACATCAACTTATTCATGAGTTATGTTAATGAGATTCAAGAAAATAACTATAATCTTTAAAAGGGACTTTAAAAGGGACTTTACTGAAAGGTTACGCATTTTTATGGTCCGTGAGAAATTTTTCACATGTACTTCTTTGAGAGATACAGGTCGGAGTCCTCGGGTCCAGGGGTCCGGAACGCTACCAATCAATGTTGTACAGAGACCCGTGTAAGGAGTGAACTGCACATGCTGGTTTAAACCGAAGACAGACACAAAAAGCTGGAGTAACTCAGCGAGTCAAGCAGCATCTCTGGAGAAAAAAAGCTGATGTTTCGGGACGAGACACATCTTCAGACTCAATTCCGATTAGGCTGTCTGAAGAAGGGTTCCGGTGTTGGGGGAGTCCAGAACCAGGGTCCCAGTTTTACAGTCTACCGTGGGAACTCTTTAACTCAGTAAAGTAAAGTAGCCTTTATTGTCATATCAGCGCACAGGCAGCAGTTGACTGTTGCTCTATTCAGTTTCCCAGGGGGTCGGGACGGGACTGGAGTTGGGAGAGAAAGGTGGGGGAGTCGAGGGAGAGGAGGGGGAGACAGATGGGGGTGTCTTCATTTACTGACGGCGGGTGTCTGTCACTGAAACAGGCAGGTGAGATTTCACATCCACCTTGTGTGTGCCTCTCTCTCTCTCTCCCTCCCTCTTACACAGGCTGAGAGACTCTGCCTCTGTGAGTGTACGTCTCTTTCTCCCCCTCTCCCACACACAGTAAGACCGAGGTACTGTGCTCAGTCCATCTGTGTCTCCCACATACACAGTAAAATATGTCTCCAAATGAGCCAATTCAACCAAGGGAGGATATATATAGTGTGTGAAAAAAAAAGTTACATCATTTGTGTCACGTGTAGTTCACGATGTTCATTCAAGATTTAACGGGAAAGCTCGGGAAACGGACAAGTTCACTCGCACAAATAGCAGAAATGCCGAGTACCGTGGGAACTCTTTATCTACTGCCGTTATATCGTGCGAGACTCGTGCTGGACCACGACCTCTTCACTCTGGTGACATCTTGCGTCAACTCGCCCCGTGAAAAGGCCGCTTAATGAGGTAGCTACATATTTGGTTGCATGCATAACCACCTACATCCTTTCCCGTAGAATAAACAGCAGCAGGGTAATTATACAAGCCTGCAACATAGTAACAGTATCAATTAATCAAACAGCACAATATTAAGCAAAGTCGCCATACTGATCAGGGGGCCGGACAACTCTACCTGAGCGGGTCCGTACAGCGCCCTCACCCTCACTCCCCTCCCCCAAAGAGAAAGGCAGAGGCGGAGAACAACGTGGGGACTGCGGATCAGACAGAAAAACAGGAGACTGGCCAGAAACCGGTGGACTGCTAGATGGCGACTGCCGAGGCGGATAAGAAGAAGATGAAGAAGAAGAAGAAGTATCAGTAGGCGAAAGACGTGGAGGAGACGTGCCAGCCGGGGAGGCGAAACTCGGAGGCACCGTTAGAGGCACGGTAGGGGCACGAACAACAACAGGACTAGGCGGCACAATCCGAGGAGGAGAGTCGAGCCACGGAGAGGGAGGCTCCGGGAATGGAAGCGGAGGCGCAGGCTCCCGGACAGCTAACAGATGTTGGGGACTGCGACGGTACACAGTGCCCTCGTAGTCTACTAAATAGGAACGGGGTGAGTCCGCCACTCCTACTACAGTGGCAAGCTTGGAAAACACGGTAGATGACTGCAAACGGACAACCTGACCCGTCGTGAGGGGGGTAGGGGGCGGCAAGACTTGTCGTGGGACCGGCGCTGGATTTCGTGACGTTGAGAAATACGGCGGTGGACCGCATCAGGGTGGCGTACCACCGGCACAAGCGACTGCTGAGCGATCGGCATTGGCGGCCGGAGGACACGGGACATGAGTCGCTGAGCAGGTGAACCCAAAACACCGTCTCTAGACACGTTTCGCAGGTTTAACAGTCCCTGATAAAAATCGCAGTTTGACAAGCGAGACTGCTCTAGCAACGTCTTCGCGCTGCGCACAGCACGTTCAGCCAGTCCGTTACTCTGAGGGAATTCAGGGCTGCTAGTAAAGTGAGTAAAGTTCCATTTGGTAGCGAAGGCAGCAAATTCGGCGCTAGTAAATTGACGGCCGTTGTCAGTCTGGAGCTTGACCGGGGAACCAAAGACAGCAAAATGACGTCGCAGCTTGCCGATGACCATCTCCGATGTGATGGTGGGAAGAAGGTCCACTTCAAACCAGGATGAATACGAGTCCACCAACACCAGGTAGTGCTTCCCACGCCACTCAAAAATATCTGCAGCCAGTGAAGACCAGGGCATGTCGGGGGCCGGTGCTGCAACAGGGGCTGCCGCTGCTGGTGAGGGGCCATGGAGTTGCACTCGGAGCACGCCGCCACTCGAGCCTTGATATACTTGGCCATGGCAGGCCAATAGTACTGCCCTTGAGCATGAGCAACGGTAGCGTCAGCGCCCGGATGCCCCAAATGAGCAGCAGAGTGGTAAGCATCATAGAGTGAGGCAGGGATCACCACCTTGTGACCTTTCACGACGATACCCTCCCGAACCACAAGCTCATCCCGAACCAGGAAGAAGGGCCGCACGCCAGCAGGCAGAGAGGCAGGCTTGCGGGGCCACCCGCGCAGAATGACAGCAGACAGCTGTTGCAAGTCGGGGTCGGCAGCAGTGTGCTCGAGCAGGCACCGCAGCTGCTTTGAAGGAACAAAATTCACATTCAGAACGTGCAGGTCCTCCTGCTCGTATGGATGCTGGGCACAGGAGGACCGAGGTGCCCTTGACAGAGCTTCGGCAACATGCATCTCGGTACCCCTCTTATACACAATGTTGAAATCGAACTGCTGTAGCTGTAGCATCATCCGCTGCAGACGGGCCGGGGCAGCATGAATAGGTTTGTTTAATATCGTAACCAGCGGCTGGTGGTCTGTTTCCACCGTGAACCGAACCCCAAAGAGAAAGTCCCGGAATTTAGAGCACGCAAACACCACAGCAAGGAGCTCCTTCTCAATTTGGGCATACCTTTGCTCAGTGTCCGTCATGGTACGAGAGGCAAACAAGACAGGCTGCAGAGAATCTCCATCACATAGTTGCATGCAGGCTGCACCGAGACCAAAACGAGAGGCATCGCAGGTCACTACAATTGGTAGTAAGCCCACTAGCTGGGTGTACGAAAAACCGGAGAACCGGAGTGCTGACCAGCATTTTTTTCAAAGTGTCAAACGACTGTTGGTGCTGCGGACTCCACGACCAGGCAACATCCTTCTTTGTCAGGAGGCGCAGCGGCGCACTGAGCTCACTTAGACACGGAACAAATTTACCCAGATAATTTACCATACCGAGAAACCGCTGCAGGCCAGCGACATCAACAGGTGCAGGGAACTCGGAGATGGCAGCAGTTTTTGTTGGGTCAGGCTTCAGGCCACGAGAGGTAAAGATGTGGCCAACATACGACACTTCAGACAACCGGAACCTACACTTGGACGGGTTCAGCTTGAGGTTTATCTGGCGAGCCCGGACGAGGACCCGTCGGAGATTTCGGTCGTGTTCCGTGACATCCCGACCATACACGAGGATATCATCGACAATGATGGAACATGGCAGCCCGGCAAACAATTGCTCCATGGAGCGATGGAAGACTTCGCTCGCCGAGCTTATCCCAAAAGGCATTCTTAAAAACTTGTACCTCCCAAATGGCGTTTCAAAAGCTGTCAAGTCAGTTGACTCCCTGTGCAGTGGAACCTGCCAAAAGGAACTCCTAGCATCGAGAACTGAGAATACGGTGGCTTGACCAACCTGGGCCGCAACATCCTCAACAGTCCGCATAGGGTAGTGGGGCCGCTTAATGGCAGTGTTCAAGTCCTTCGGGTTGATGCAGACCCGTATTTCATTCTTCCCTTTTTTTATAGTGGCAACCATCGTAGACACCCAGCTAGTGGGCTTACTGATAGCTTCTAGCACTCCCAAGTTTACCATTCTGTCCAGCATCGCTTTAACTTTGTCTTTCATCGCGAAAGAGACCCTATGAGGCGGACGGCACACAGAAGTTATGGAGGAATCAGTAGTAATTTTATATACAAGCGGCAGCTTACCGAGCTGATCATCGAAGAGGTCAGGGTATTCAGAGACAGGGTCCAGCACCACCCTCACCTCATGGACTGTGCTGTCGAAAGCAACCAGACCCAGATCCTGGCATGCTTGATTGCTCAGCAGAGGCACACAATCACAATCCAACACAAAGAAAGACAGGTCACGAGATGTCTTCTGTAGCTTGCAGTGGAAAGTTACCCTCCCCACAGGTGTCAGCTCCTCCCCTCTGTACGCTCGGAGCACAGAGCGGTCTGCAGTCAAACTTTAATTAGACCTTATCTGGTGGAAGAGTGATGTTGATATTACGCTGACCTTGGCACCAGTGTCCAATTTCGCAGAGAAGGTCTTGTCATTAACAGTAACAAGCACCGATGGGTCAGGGAGTCGAGTCTGGTTGTGCAGCAGAGCGTAAACACTGGCATCCCCCATAGAGATGCTGGAGTCTGACTCGGGGGCTGACTCCTCAATGTACTGAGAATCAAGGACACTTTCAATCCTCTGAAGATTGTTTAACACCTGGCGAGGAGGCTGAGCAACGTTCCCACGGGAACGACAGACCGCTGCAAAGTGGTTCTGTTTTCTGCAATAGTTGCAGGCTTTTCCATAAGCAGGGCACAGAGACTTTGGCAAATGTCCATACCCACAATTGGGGCACTTCCTGGCACTCTGAGGGCGAGGGGCAGGAGCTGGGCGAGGCTGTGGTTTAAAACTGTTCGGTGGCCGCCGCGGCACAGACAGAGCAGCCACGCTAACGGCACGGTTCCCAGATCCTCTCTCCCCACGAAACGGAGTAACAACCTCAGCAATGCGACAAGCATGCACAGCTTCGTTCAACGTGAGGTCAGGCCTCCGTAATAAATCAGCCTGCAACTTCTGGTCTAACATGTCAGTAACTAACATGTCCCGCGTGAGCTGGTCACACAACTCACCAAAACGACAGCGCTGAGCTAGATAGCGGAGGTCAGCAATGAAACATTCCACAGGTTCCTCAGGCTGTTGCTTGCGAGAAAAAAACCGAGCCCGCTCCAAAATGCGGTTCGAGGGAAGGTCACAAATTTCAGTGAACTTCCTCAACAGACACACCGGGTCGTCAGGAGACTCGGCTGGCTCAGCAATCTGGTCATCTTCGCCCAGGACCGCTGGACTGTACACAAACGACTTAGCGCGCCTCATGGCATCAGGCCCAGCAAGGTTCAATAGAAGCGATGCTTTGACAGCAGCAGGGTCATTACGGTGTGCAATAGTCACATAATGGGTGTAGTCCATGACGAACGTGTCCCATCGCTCCGCGATGTCGGCGTCAAAGACTAACGGGGAAGGCTTGCGACAAGACGAAGCCATCACTACACACACACTCAAAAAGCAAAATAAAACCCGATATACGAGAGGCGCAGATTAAACGGTTCTGACACCATGTAAAGGTGTTTTAGACGTGGTCCTTAGTCCTTCACTAAGTCTTTATTAAGACACTACATCCACACGTCCCAGCACTGACCACAACTGGTCTACACACATACTGGAACCAAGAGGGGGAGGGTGCATGCAGATACTACAGTTATACTACCTAAGGTGGGAGTGTCAAATGGCAATGAGGTAGCTACATATTTGGTTGCATGCATAACCACCTACACATACTTTCAGGAATGCACTGCACTGTAAAGATGCAGGAAGACGTTGCACTAACAAAATGGGGAATATTTCAAAAGGAAGGTGGATAAATAATTGAGAGAAAATTGTTTCAGATCTATGGGGACAAAGGGCAAGTGGGGCAAATTGAATAACGATTGATCAACACCCTAGGAGAAATATATAATTCTAAATTCTCCCCAGTAGGAGACCATAAGACATAAGACCATTAGACTATAAAACATAGGTGCATAATAATGTCATTCGGCCCATCTAGTCTACTCCACCATTTGATCATGGCTGATCTATAGTTCCCTCTCAGCCCCATTCTCTTCCTTTCTCCTTGTAACGTTTGGTGCCCTTACTAATCTCAGAGTCATAGTCAGATAGTGTTGAAATAGGCCCTTTGGCCTGACCTGCCAAAGATGACCAACATGCCCCTTCTACACTAGTCCCATGTGCCTGTGTTTAGCCTATATCCCTCTAAAACTATCCAATCCATGTACCTGTCCAAATGTTCTTTAAATCAATGGTTCAATGGTCACTGCAAAGTGCAAATACACAGTGAAATTCTTTACTTACAAACAGTCCAGCAGAGTCTTGCCATATTATCCCTGGTTAGCAATTGTACAGAAACATCTACTGAGCCCGCATGCAAGAGGTGCCATGTTTTGGTGCCATTTTTCAAGTCTGGTCCCCGCTCCAGTTGTTATGAGCTGTGTCTGATTCAGGTAAGCCCCGGGTTGCTGCAGGCCTCCAACCATTACCTTCCTTGGTCGACCAGCAACCAACATTCTCTCCTCACCCATTCACCTTTGTTCCCCTGTACATAGCTCACATTCCTCGACTCTCTTAATACCCAAAAACCTAGTCAACACCGCCATAAACATGCCAAGCAATCTAATCACCACAGCCCTTGTGAGAAGAGAAATCCAAAGATTCACTGCCCTTTGAATGAAGAAACTTATTTTTATCTCAGTCAAAGCTTATTTTGAGACACTTACCTGTAGTTCTGTCATGCTTGACAGGGCAACATCATTTCTCCATTTACACTGTCAAGACCTGTCCATATTTTATGTCAAATATTATCGCACGATATGAAGCCAGTCCTCATAATCTGGCATTGGACATAGAATTGGCAAAGACGTTGGTGACATATTTTAGCAACCGTACCTTCCGATGCCCAAGGCATGAATCCTTTATGCATTGAACCTTTGGAGAACGTTTCTGAACAATTGTCTGGTGAAGTTGTTGCTTCCTGACAAATTAAAAACACCTTCAGGAGCACGCTGAGGAATTAAAAGAAGATCTAGTTAAGTGAGTGGAAACTCTTTGATGTTTCATTCGGTTAAAATGTTCTGTAAGGAGAAACATTTCTTTCACCACAAACTGTCGATATAAAACTATGAACAACTGTGCAAACTTCAAGCATGGCTTCAAGCCTTCAACTAAATCAACAGTTTGGATTTGAATGCAGAGAGGGATAAAGAAAAATATAAACAGGAGGAAGGAGTAATAAAGGACTACTATAAAGGAATAAGAGAAATGTTATTACAATCCTGGGTGACTGTGGCAACACGAGAGCACTTATTTTGTTAAAGCTTCCATTCACATAAAAAGAGCAGGAAAACTGAAAGAACGATCGCTCTGCCAAAAATAAATCCGATTTTCAAAAACAAATCATGAAAGTCACAACCAAACAAAATGCTAAGTGAAAAATAAATGGTAAGTTGATACTTTGTTGATGTGGTTTTATTATCTTCAATTTTACTGCCATTTCTAAATGGAAGAGTATTTGACTGTGTGTTTATCTTGTAAACACGCCGTGAATATGTAATGTATATATCCTTATATAAAGTAACACAAGATGTACTTCCATGTATGTATGTAAAATGTGTCCCAGTGTGCTTCCACGGGCATTGTGAATGATTGTAAATTGTGCATATGCCTACATTTTAGGGCCGTGTACATAAGGCTTAGAAGGTTTATTTATTATTGCCACATGTACCCAGGTACAATGAAAAGCCATGGTATCCAAAGAGATCAGATATACCATGCATAGATGCAATCAGTTCACACTCAAGTAAAATACACAGAGCAAAAGGGAAGATACAGAGTGCAGAATATAGTTCCCAGCATAGTAGCGCATTGTAGTGCATCAGTTCCATAGACAAAGTCCAATGTCCTCAATGGAGTACAGGTGAATCGAACAGTATCCTAGCTTATGGGAGGACGTTCGGAAGCCTGATAATTGTATTGTATTCAAAGTATTGTATTCAAATTTATTGTCATTGTCTCAATTAGAGACAACAAAATGAATTTCCCTTTACAGTCAGTATCATAAAAATAAATAAATAATAAATAAATAATAAAACATATTAAAAATAAAATAGAATTAAAAAAAAAAAAGCACAAACACAAAGTCCACGACACAACATAACACAGTGGCACCAAGGTGAGGAAGGCACCATAGTCCAGCCAGCCTCCCCTCCGATCTTCCCAGATGTTCACCCGTGGTCGGGGCCTTCCGAGCACCCGCAGTCGCCACCCCGGACGGCCCGATGCTCAGGCCCTCTCGCCGGGCTGATAGAACGCCGACGCCGAACCCCGACGGTGAAAATCCTCCTCAGCGGCCCGGACCTCCCGATCAGCCGCTTCCCACCGGAGTCCGCAGCTCCCGAGTCCGCAGGCCGAGCCGGGCAGAGTCGCAGGACCCCACGATATTTGTCAGCGCCACCCGCGTTGTGGAGCTCTGCGAACTACAGCTCCAGGATGTCGGTGCCGCAGGCCCAGCACTCCGGGCTCCAGACGGCGATCCCCGGTAAGGCATCGCCAGCCCCGCGATGTATCAGCGCTGTCCCGCCGCTGCTGGAGCTCTGGTCGGTCCAGGCAGGAAAGGCCGTGCCAATCCAGTAGGTAGGCCGCTGGAGGGAGGGGGGGGGGGGGGGGGGCGAGGACGCGACTCGAATAATAGTCGCGTCCTCTCCAGGAAGCGACTGAAGGACGGTATCCCCCTTACCGTACCCTCTTCCCCCACATCAAACATTTAAAAAAAAAATAAAAAACACACTTCAACATAACAAAAAAAACGAAAAAACAAAAAGATACCGGGCTGAAGGTGGAGGCAGCTGGCACCAGCGCCACCGGAAGTACCACGGCTCCAGGATGTCGGTGCCGCAGGCCCAGCACTCCGGGCTCCAGACGGCGATCCCCGGTAAGGCATCGCCAGCCCCGTGATGTATCAGCGCTGTCCCGCCGCTACATAATGGAAGGGAGGAAGCTGTTTCTGAGTCTGGTGGTTGACGCTTTCAAGCTTCTGTACCTCCTGCCAAATAGGAGCAGGGAGAAGGAGGAATGAGCAGGGTGGTACTATTCTTTGATTATGATGACTGCTTTTCCGAGGCAGCATGGTGTAGATTGAGTTAATGGTGGGTAATCTGATCTGTGTGATGGATTGGGTTTCATCTGCAACTCTCTGGATAATATATAGATGTTTGCACATGCACATAACTATGTACATATTTCTTGCGCACTTCTGAGTTCAATTGCCATATAATCAGATGTATAACTCACTCTATTATTTGAGAAATTCAATTCTATTATTTGGAAAATGCATACTTCTTGAAATATTCCAACTATCATTTCATAAGATGTCCTATATCCACATGTTTAGTCATCATGGTTTTATACATGGGGCATTGAGTCTCAGGAATTCATTGAGTTTTTTGAAGTAACCAAGAAGCTTGATGAGGGCAAGTACATAGATGTAATCAATATGGATTTCAGCAATGCCTTTGATAAGGTAGACTGCTCTGGAAGGTTGGATCACATGGTATCTAGGGTACTAACTGGATACGGAATTAGCTTCTTGGTAGAAAACTAAGGATGGTTGATGAAAGGTGTTTCTGGACTGGAGACCTGTGGCTTGTGGAGTACCTCGAGGATTGGTATTAGGCTCATTGTTGCTTGTTACCCATATCAATATATGATGATTCGTAAGTATATCAACGTATGATGATTCATAAGTTTACTGATGACACTAAGATAGGTGATATCATAGACAGTGAAGCTGGTTATCAAATGGGTTCTTGAACATCTGGTAAAGTGGTCTGAGGAATGGCAAATGGAGTTGAATTCAGATAAGTGTGATATTTTGTGAAATCAAACCAGGGCAAGGCCTTCTCTAGGGAGTGCTGTAGAGCAGAGATGTTTAGAGGTTCCCTGAAAGTGCTATCACAAACACATTGGGTGATGATGGCTTTTGGCATGTGAGCCTTCATCAGTCAGGGAATTGTGTATAAAAGTCGGGATGTTAGGTGACAGTTGTACATATATGAACCATACTTCGAGAATTGAGTTCAGTTTTGGTCACACCCCAAGAGGTCATAGGAAGTAGTTGAGGGAGATACAATATAATACAATATAAAGCCATTTGGATAGTAACATGGATAGGAAAGGTTAAGATGGATATAGGTCAGGCCCAGGCAAAAAAGATTAGCTTGATTGATACAAATACATCGATAGATGTTCCTGAACACATCATCAGTGATGTAACCTGGGGTCATTGGGTGTTTCGGGTCTTTCAACATCAGACACCCTCACCCAGGCGACCCAGCCGTGGTTGATCAGACCACGACTTGTGTTCAGGTGGCAATCGCTCCTCCCCATGGACCTCCTCTCCTGATCCAGAGCCATCTTGATGCCTTCTCCGCTGCCTCTGTGGTGTTCTTGATGGCCCTTCTCCATATAACCATATAACCATATAACAATTACAGCACGGAAACAGGCCATCTCGGCCCTACAAGTCCGTGCCGAACAACATTTTTCCCTTAGTCCCACCTGCCTGCACTCATACCATAACCCTCCATTCCCTTCTCATCCATATGCCTATCCAATTTATTTTTAAATGATACCAACGAACCTGCCGCCACCACTTCCACTGGAAGCTCATTCCACACCGCTACCACTCTCCTTGCCACTCCGTTGATGCCCAGTGCACTCAAGGCTTTGTAGAGCGATTGCCCTGCAAACCCTCTGCAGCCAACTTCGATGGGCATACACCTTGCCTTCCAGCCCTGCTTACGGCGGTCTATGACCAGCTCTTCATACTTGGCCATCTTCCTCTCGTGGGCCTCCTCCAGACGGTCCTCCCACGGCACTGTCAGTTCCAACAAGACGATGTTTTTGGTCGCCTCTGAGACCAGGAGGATTTCTGGCCTCAGGGTGGTCGTTGCAATGTGCTGTGGGAACTTCAGCTGTTTCACCAGGTCTACGGAAAGCTGCCAGTCCTGCGCAGTTGCCAGGATTCCTGACTGATTCCTGGCTGCTGTGGTTCTTGGCAGCTGCACTCCAACCTTCATGAAGGTGATCATCTGGGTGGTGGGGCGTTCTCGTCTGCAGCTGCTGATTCCCATGCTGATGGCTTCTGCAATGGGTTTGAGAACCTGGTCATGACGCCATGTGTACCGGCCCTGCCCAAGAGACTTTGGGCAACAGCTCAGGATGTGCTCCAACGTCCCCTTGCCTGAGCATTGCGGGCAATCTGGAGATTCCGCTTTGCCCCAGATGAAGAGGTTCGATGGGCTGGGCAGGACATCATACACTGCCTGGACCAGGAACTTGATGTGCTGTGGTTCAGCCTGCCAGAGCTCAGTCCATGTGACTTTTCGGTCCATGGCCTGCTCCCACCTTGTCCAGGCTCCCTGCTGCCTCAATCCAACTGCTCTGGTACACCTCTCCTCCTCCACCACTGCCCTCACTTCCTCCTGGACCAGCCTGCGCCTCTCCTTCCCCTTGGCCTTGTCAAACTGGGGAGATGGGAAGATTCCCAGGCCTGCTCTTCCCCGAGTCACTGCTCCCACCAGGACTCTGTGGCGTATCCGGGACTCTGCTTGCAGCACGGCTTCACCGGTTCTCCACTTCCTCCCAGTTTTCACCTCCACCCCTGCTTGAGCCACCTTGGGGTCGCTGGAGTCCCTGTACATCATCACCTCTCTGGCCCGAGTCACCTTGAACTCCTCCTCCAGGGACTTCAGGGGCAGCTGGAGCTTGGTGTTATTTCCGTAAAGGGCGATGCTGCTAAGGCTCCTGGGCAGTCCCAGCCACCTTCTGAGAAAGCTGCTGACTTTCCTCTCCAATCTCTCTACGATGGGTATCGGGACTCCGTAGACAAGCAGTGGCCAGAGTATCCTTGGCAGGGAACCATGCTGGTAAATCCATGCCTTGAACTTGCCGGGAAGCCCCGACTGGTCCACTGCTCTCAACCAGCTCTCCAGCTCCTGACAGGTTGCCTGGACAGATGCTGCATCCTTCAGGCTGCTGTTAAACACCTTGCCAAGACTCTTCACTGGCTTTTCGGAGACAGTTGGGATTGGTGACCCTTCGAAGCTGAAGCGGAACCTGTCCATGATTTTGCCCTTCTTTAGCCCCAGTGACCTTGATTTACCTGGCTTAAACCTCATCCTTGCCCATCCAATCAGTTTCTCCAACCCCTCCAGGATCCACCTGCTTCCTGGCACTGACTCAGTGGTGACAGTCAGGTCGCCCATGAAGGCCCTGATTGGTGGTTGGCGTATTCCTGACTTGGTCCGAGGGCCCCGGCACTCTGGCTCAACAGACTTGACTTAAATTTGACTTAAATTGTTTGGGATGAAATGCAGATGCTGGTTTGCACCAAAGATAGACACAAAATGCTGGAGTAACTCTTCGGGGCAGGCAGCATCTCTGGAGAGAAGTAATGGGTGAAGTTTTGGGATGACACCCTTCCTCAACACCGCCCATTCCTTCTCTCAGAGTAGCTGCATGTCCCACTGAGTTACTCCAGCATTTTGTTTCCATCTTCAGCTTAGATGGGTCATCTTGGTCACCATGAATGAGTTGGGCCAAAGGGCCTGTTTTAGTGCCAAGTGACTCAATGACTGTGACGTTATGTGAGAACCTTTTCTCTGCAAAAACACTGCTAAAAATGCTCATAATATTTAGGATCTGGATATTGGCAGCAAGGTCATTATTTATCACTCATCCCTCATTAGAGTAAGAAGGTGACCACAATTTGTTTTATTTACTTTGACACCGAAGAAAGCAATTCACTTAGTTACAGGTAGGTCAAAGGTACCTTCCAGCACAGCAGTCTTATGAGGTTTATTCATTTGGTGCATTTGGAAAGCAGTGACAGGATCGGTCAAAGTCAACTTGGATTTATGAAGGGGAAATCATGCTTGACTAATCTTCTGGAATTTTTTGAGGATGTAACAAGTAGAATGGATAAGGGAGAGCCAGTGGATGTGATGTATCTGGACTTTGACAAGGTCCAACACAAGAGATTAGTGTGCAAAATCAGGGCACATGGTATTGTGGGCAGGGTATTGATATGGATAGAGAATTTGTTGGCAGACAGGAAGCAGAGAGTAGGATTAACTGGTCCTTTTCAGAATGGCAGGCAGTGACTAGTGGGGTGCTGTAAGGCTCGGTGCTGGGACCCCAGTTATTTACAATATATATTAACGATTAAGACAAGGGTATTAAGTTTAACATCTCCACGTTTGTGGATGTCACAAAGCTGGGTGGCAGTGTGTGCTGCGAGGAGGATGCTATGAGGATGCAGGGTGACTTGGATAGGTTGGGTAAGTGGGCAGATGTATGGCAGATGCAGTATAATGTGGATAAATGTGAGGTTATCCACTTTGGTGGCAAGAACAGGAAGGCAGATTATTATCTGAACGGTGTTAGATTAGGAAAAGGGGGTGTGCAACGAGACCTGGGTGTGCTTGTACATCAGTCACTGAAAGTAAGCAGGCAGGTACAGCAGGCAGTGAAGAAAGCTAATGGCCTTTATTACGAGAGGATTCGAGTTTAGGAGCAAGGAGGTCATACTGCAGTTGTACAGGGCCCTGGTGAGACTGCGCCTGGAGTATTGTGTGCAATTTTGGTCACCTAATTTGAGGAAGGACATTATTGCTATTAAGGCAGTGCAGCATAGGATCACCAGGTTAATCCCCGGGATGGCGGGACTGACATATGATGAAAGAATGGGTCGGCTGGTGTCGTGTTCACTGGAATTTAGGATCAGAGGGAATCTTATAGAAACATATAACATTCTTAAAGGATTGGACATGCTAAATGCAGGAAAAATGTTCCAGATTTGGGTGGAGTCCTGAACCAAGGGTTACAGTTTAAGAATAAGAGGTAGGCCATTCAAAACTGAGATGAGAAAAAACTTATTCACCTAGAGAGTTGTGAATTTGTGGAATTCTCTGCCACAGAAGGCAGTGGAGGCCAATTCACTGGATGTTTTCAAGAGAGTTAGATTTAGCTCTTAGGGCTAAAGGAATCAAGGGATATGGGGGGAAAAGCAGGAATGGGGTACTGATTTTAGATAATCAGCCATGATCATATTGAATGGCGGTGTTGACTTAAAGGGCTGAATGGCCTGCTCCTGCACCTATTTTTCTATGTTTCTACGTTTCTATTCCCCTTATTTCCATATAACCTATCAACTTATTCTCTGTCACATGCCCATCAACTCTCTTTTAACTATGTTTTTGCCATTAGCCTCCACTATGGTTAATTCAGTGTAGCAAGAGCATTGGGATGCTACATTTCTGGTGATGATGTTATGGTCATAATCAGATGTATATCTCACTCTATTATTTGTGAAATTCAATTCTATTATTTGGAAAATGCATACTACTTGAAAAATTCCAACTATCATTTCACAAAATGTCCTATATCCACATGATTAGTCATCATGGTTTTATACATGGGACATTGTGTCTCAGGCAATTCATTCGATTTTTGAAGTAACCAAGAAGGTGATGAGGGCAAGTACATAGATGTAATCGATATGGATTTCAGCAATGTCTTTGATAAGGTTCCACATGGTAGACTGCTCTGGAAGGTTGGATCACATGGTATCTAGGGTACTAACTGTATACAGAATTAGCTTCTTGGTAGAAAACTAAGGATGGTTGCTGAAAGGTGTTTTTGGACTGGAGGCCTGTGGCTTGTGGAGTACCTCGGGGATTGGTATTGGGCTCATTGTTGCTTGTTACCTGTATCAATGTATGATGATTCGCAAGTATATCAACATATGATGATTCATAAGTTTACTGATGACACTAAGATAGGTGATATCATAGACAGTGAAGCTGGTTATCAAGAATTGCAGTGGGTTCTTGAACATCTGGGAAAGTGGTCTGAGGAATGGCAAGTGGTCCGAGTAAGCAAGCAGGTACAGCAGGTAGTGAAGAGAGCTAATGGCATGTTGGCCTTTATTGTGAGAGGATTCGAGTTTAGGAGCAAGGAGGTCCTACTGCAGCCATGATCATATTGAATGGCGGTGTTGACTCGAAGGGCTGAATGGCCTACTCCTGCACCTATTTTTCTATGTTTCTATTACCCTTATTTCCATATAACTTATTCTCTGTCACATGCCCATCAACTCTCTTTTAACTATGTTTTTGCCATTAGCCTCCACTATGGTTAATTCAGGGTAGCCAGAGCATTGGGATGCTACATTTCTGGTGATGATGTTATGGTCATGCTGCCATTGCAGAGATTAATTCAGGTATCAGACTCAGTGGCAATATAGGAGCCATGGTACATTTGCACAACAGGATAGTATGTGGCTGGAGGGGAACCAGCAGGTGATTATGTCCACCTGAGTCTGAGGTCTTGTTGTTCTTGGGTCAGAATCACAGTTTTGCGAGGTGCTGTTAGGTTACTTTAAGCAAGTAATTGTGGTGGGTTGCAGTATAATGTGGATAAATGCAGAATTATTCATCGTGATAGTTGTGAAATGAAGGCAGATTGTGCTGATACTCATAAGTTCTCCGAGCAGAAATAGGCCATTTGGCCCATCTTATCTACTCTGCCATTCAATCATGGCTGATCTATCTTTCCCTCTCAATCCCATTCTCCTGCCTTCGCCCCATAACCCCTGACAACCTTACTAATGAAGAATCAGTCAATCTCCGCCTTAAAAATATCCATTGACTTGGCCTCCACAGCCGTCTGTGGCAAGGAATTCCATAGATTCACCAACCTCTGATGAAATAAATTCCTCCTCATCTCCTTTCTAAAGGCAAGTCCTTTTATTCTGGGGCTATGGCCTCTGGTCCTGGACTCACCTACTAATTTCCACGAATGGAAACATCCGCTCCACACTCACTCACTCTATCCTGGCCTTTCACTATACGATAACTTTCAGAGGTTCCCCCTCATCCTTCTAAATTCCAGCGAGTACAGGCCCAGTGCATTCAAACGCTCATCTTAAGTTAACCCAATCATTCCTGGGATCATTATCTGAATTTACTATCTGAGTAGATTTCAAAAGGCAGAACGGACAAGACCTGGGTGTCCTTGTGCACCAGTCACTGACAGTAAACATAGAGGTGCAGCAAGCAATTAAAAAGGCAAATGATATGCTGGGTTTCACAGTGAGAACATTTGAGTGGTGAAGCAGGGATATGTTGCTGAGTCGTGGGCTCGGTGGGCCGAAGGGCCTGTTTCCACGCTGTAACTCTAAACTAAACTCGGGCAGATTCTGGCTCTTTTTACATTATTACATTTTTGTACCCTATAACGTTTTGTTGAGAAACGGTTCCAGACGTGGAGGAGGAATGTCGTTGTAAATGAGGGATAATGGCCATAGTGTAGTTGGGCCCCTGGTGTGTAGTACAAAGAAGCCAAACCAATAGCCCAGTGTTTGAACCATTGCAGTATTACAATGAAAGAGCTGGGAATATATCCCTGCTATTAGGTGCCAGTGTCTGTGAGCGAAATTGTTCATTTCAGCTGCAATAACATTCCAACAGTCCATTTAATGTTTTCTCTGTGTTTATTTGTCGAACTCTGTTGAATGCAAAATCTGCCACATGCAACCTAACTGTGTTTAAAATCTGGGTCATTGGATAATAATATGGTAGCTTAGATGGTAGTCAGGACAGTCAAAGAAAGACTGGAGATGCAGGGGACTGCAGATGCTGGAATCTTGAGCAAAACCAACTGCTGGTGTGCTGGGAAGATTAACAAATCATACAGCCTGGAAACAGGCCCTTCGGCCCAACTCATCCACGCTGACCGAGATGCCCATCTAAGCTAATCCGATTCACCTCTATCCCATTACGGACATTGGACTTTGTTTCTGTAACTGGTACACTGCAATGCTGAGATCTATATTTTACAGTCTGTATCTTATCAGGGCTGCCAACATTGGGTGAGAGTTGAGAGTGAGAAATTGCGATGGTGTGGGAGGGGGTGTTCCCCCTCCCATAGTAGGCTCCGGAGGCGGCACTAGCGGCACTCATCCGGTCCGCTCCTGGCTCCGGGCCGGGGTTAAAACTCCATGGGGTGTGGACAGAGCGGTCGACGGACATAGAGTGTGTGCCGTGCCTCAGGGGGGAAGGGGGAGGGGGGTTGGTGCTGGTAGTTTGATAGCCCTGCTTAAACCAATCTCCTCTGGTGCTTGAATCACATATCCTGGAAAAATGACTATGCATTCACCTGATATTCCCCTCATGGTTTTTACTCGCCTCTAAAACAATTTTTGCTTTATTTTGAACTTTCAGCACCCGCAGATATTTGAGCGTGGGAAATTTTGTGATCAGCGTGAGAGCATGAGAATTTTGTGAAATGCGTGAGTCTCATGCTCAATGCGTGAGAGTTGGCAGTCCTGCTAATAATGCAAACATTGTATGCAAGTTCCAATTGTTTGGACAAAAATCACTTATTACTGCTTTATAACAGTTAAGTTACTTTAAGACCATTTCAGAAATGATGGCACTCAACAAACAATCAACTAACAAATTAAAGCAAACTAAAAAGGAATAACATGTTCCCTTTCCTGACTCGACCTCATAAGTACTTTAACGCTATTAACAGAGCAAAGGGATATTAATCTCAAAATCAAAATTTTGCTTAAATGGTCATTCTAAGCCCATTCAGATCTTCATAGAGTCAGAGTTATACAACATGTACGTGGCTGGCCCAATTTGTCCATAATGATCAAGTTGGCATTCTGCGTGCCCAGGAACTGGCGGCCGTTCCCAGATCAGCTCGCGTCCCAGGGACTGGCTGCAGTTCTCAGGTCGGCTCGCCTGCCCCGACCCTGCAAAAACGAATTGGAAAAAAACGTGGTTATTCGGGTTACGGGCCGGATTCAGCCCGTGTGCCGTAGGTTGCCGAACCCTGTCCTTGATGTTTGGCCTCATTGTGGTCCTCCCCATGTTTTACAACCGATTCACCTGGTTAGTTTTATCTCCGGCTGCTTCATGTTGTCGGCGGCTGCACATCCAACCAAGAAAGAAGAGAAGAGAAGAGATGCGACGTCACTCACAGCTGCCAACTGACGCGCTTCCCCAGACTGCACAGATCGTTGTGATATGGCGCAAAAAGACAAACTGTGCAGGGACTGAAGACAGCGTGAGAATTCTGTCATCAGCGTGAGAATTTGCTGAAATGCGTGACTCTCACGCTCAAAGCGTGAGAGTTGGCAGCCCTGTCTAAGGCCAGGATGTGACAACAGATGCACAGGGAGACACATACACAAAGGAAGACACACACACACACACAGGCAGACAGACACACACAGGGTGACAGACACACACACACAGGGAGACAGACACACACACACACAGGGAGGCAGACACACACACACACACATGCAGGGAGACATACAGACACACACACGGGGAGACACACACACACACACACACACACACACACACACACACACACACACACACACACACACACACACACACACACACACACACACACACACGGAGGCAGACACACACACACACACACAGGGAGGCAGACACACACACACACACACACAGGGAGACATACAGACACACACACGGGGAGACACACACACACACACACACACACACACACACACACACACACACACACACACACACACAGGGATACACACAGGGAGACACAGACACACACACACACACACACACACAGATAGACAGACACACACACACACACAGGGAGACAGACAGACACACACACGGGGAGATATGCATACACACACACAGGGATACACACAGGGAGACACAGACACACACACACACACAGGGATACACACACACACACACACACACACAGGGAGACACAGACACACACACACAGGGAGACACACACACACACAGGGATACACACACAGGGATACACACACAGGGAGACAAAGACACACACACGGGGAGACACAAACACACACAGGGAGACACACAGAGACACGCACATACACACAGGGAGACACACACAGGGAGACACCCACACACACACAGCTTTCCTTCCCCCCCTCCATCCTCCCCCTCCTTCCCTCTTTCCTCCCCCCCCATCCCTCCCTCTCTTTCCTCCCCTCCCTCTCTTTCCTCACGCTTCCTCTTTCTCCCCTTTATCCTTCCCTTCCTTCAATCCCTTACTACATTCACTCCCCCAGTCTCTCTTTGCCTCCGTCCCTCCCTTTTTTCCTTTCTCTCTCTCTCTTTCTCCCCTTCCTCTCTTTCCCCGGCTCTGCTATAGGTTCTTTGCTGTGCAGGGACTGAAGACAGCGTGAGAATTCTGTCTTCAGCGTGAGGGCGTGAGAATTGGCTGAAATGCGTGAGTGTCACGCTCAAAGCGTGAGAGTTGGCAGCCCTGATCTTATGTTCCCTTTGCTCTGCCTATTTTACTTCGGAGTCACGTGAGTGACTACGTGAAGACCTCGCCAGCACGCATGCGCGACTTAGCGTCTCACGCAGTGCAACAGCGATGGGCGGGAGCACGAGCTCTCCCGCAACAGAGTTTAAAATGGGATCTCCAGGTAAGTGAAAACGTATTCTGAGGTCGTATTTGGAAAACCCTTGTTGTGATTTATCGTTACATAAAACATGAACAAAGGAAGACAAGCAAAGAAGGTCGTACCCCGTCCGACTGCGATGTCCCAGGAGGGACCTAGCAGTGGGGGACGACCGGCGGCACCTGGACCACACACGCTGCGGTCCAGTCACCGAAAAAAATCTCTGTAAAGTCGGTCCGGCCGGTCTACTCTGATGAGTCCGGCGCGGAAGACTCACCGCCCGAGAGCGGCAAAGGTGACCGTTTGGCCCGCATGGAGCGGCTAATGGAGCAAATGCTCCAGTGGGACTTGCTCCGGGAGATGGGGCAAGCCCACCAAGTGAGTGCAAGCACACCCGCTACAGTGCAATATCCAGCACAGGCCATCGCATCTCCCTCAGCAGAGGGGAGCGTTGGTGACCAGGGCTGGGCTGGTCAAGAACAGATGTCATTGGCTGAAGATCACAACAGTATGCTGGGGGTGCAGGAACAGGAAGAGCTGCTGGGAATGGTAAACCGCTACGCCGTAACACCGCAAGCGGGACAGCCGTTACAGCCCAAACTGGCGGCTAGCATTGACTACCTGCTCTTTATTCCACTCCTAGAACAGGTAATCAATGAGGCGATGGATCTATACACGCCTCCAGAAAACTGTATATCGCTCAATGTACCAGCTGTCAATAGCCAAATCTGGGGGTACATTGGGCTGGGTATCCGAACCCAAGAACTAAAACTACAAAAAATACTAAAGCTCCTGATGTCAGCTATAACCTCATACGCTCATTCCGTGGACGGTGTCGATATGACCAATAACCAACAAGACACTCTGGCTCTGCTGTGTAACACGCAGTATGAAATCAATAACCTCTGGAAAGAAGCCATAAGACCTGCTCTCAACCCTAAATTTGCAGGGCTGTGCAAAATGCCGACCTCACAACCACAAATCCTGCTATTTGGCAAAGATCTACCAAAGCAGGTAAAAGATCTGGACGAGGAGTCCAAAGCACTTGGACTCATGAGGGCAGGTCCCGGAACGAGCAAGGTCATGCAACCAAGATGGCAGCACCTCTACGCATCCACCAGTAGGAGTCTACAACATGGTACTGGTGAAAGCATGGGGCCCGCATATCATCCCCGGAAGTATTTTTTAGGACAGGGCCCAGAGCGGACCCCATGGAAGATGCGCCACCCCCACACAGCACCACCTCGACAGACAAAGAGCCGGAAGCCCAAGAAATGAATATTCTACCAGTAACAATGGAGGTAGGTGGGTCTGGTTCCTTCCAGAACATAAAAGGTGCAGGGCCTTTACTAACAGGGGGGAGGTTACACCTGTTTTTGGAAGCATGGAGGATTATCACTCTTGACAATTATATACTACAAAGTATTCAAGGATACAAAATTGAATTTATTCAAAAAAGCATGCCACCAGTTCGGCATGCACCCCATCTCACAAAAAGAAAAATGCGAGGCACAAGCAGAACTGGTGAGACTACATACAAAGGGAATCATAGAAAAATCAGAACATGACCCTTTGGAATTCGTATCAAATATCTTCACTAAGACCAAAAAAGTTGCATCATCATTGACTTAACGACATTGAATACTTTTGTCAAGTATATACATTTCAAAATGGAAACATTTGTTACTGCCAAACAATTGATTTCCAAAGGATACTTTATGGCATGCATCGACTTAAAAGATGCATACTATTCAGTACCCATTCATAAGGATCATCGTAGATACCTAAAGTTAAACTGGATGGGGCAAGAATGGCAATACATATCGTTGCCTAATGGTCTAACATCAGCCCCAAGACTATTTACCAAGATATTAAAACCAGCCCTGGCAATACTAAGAAAACAAAAACATATTGTCATGGCATATCTTGATGATATTTTGATAGTAGGCAAAACCCTGGAATTAGCTAAATCAGCAGTATTAGCTACTAAACATGTATTTGAAATTCTGGGATTTGTCATACATCCAGATAAATCTAAGTTGACGCCACCCACAACAATGGACTATCTGGGATTCACAATTAACTCAGTCCACATGTCTGTAACATTGCCAATAGAAAAAGCAGCAGAATTGGCACAAGCCTGCAACAAATTAATGATTACCAATCAACCAACCATTCGACAAGTGGCAAGAGTAATTGGGAAATTAGTAGCAGCATTTCCAGCTGCCCAGCTTGGACCTTTGCATTACCAAAACTTACAAAGAGCAAAGGTGCAAGCGCTAAAACAACATGCAGGTCATTTTGACCGAACCATGAAATTACCAGCTAAAGCAATATCAGAATTACAATGCGGAGCCAGCTGAGTTTCCCCAGCAATTTTGTGTACCATCAGAATTACAATGGTGGAAAGAGAACATTTGGCATAGTTCCAGTCCCATCGTTATCAATAATCCAACATTCATGATACAAACGGATGCTGGTGCTCAAAGCTGGGGAGCAACTAACACTATATCTAGTACGGGTGGTAGATGGAATACTCAAGAATCATCACTACTACGGACACCGGGTATAAACTATTTGGAAATGTTGGGTGCATTTTATGGGTTAAAAGCTTACTGTTCAACTATGCACCATTTGCATGTCCGCTTACAAATTGACAATACCACATTAATCACATGGGCGGGATAAAATCGATATCATGTGATAATCTGGTCAACACAATCTGGCAATGGTGTGTCGACAGACATATTTGGCTATCAGCAACTTACCTACCAGGTAAGCTCAATACAGTGGCAGACACCAGGTCACGCAAATTCAATGATAAATTCAATGGATGTTAAACCCCAAAGTATTTGCTGAAATTACAAAGCAATATGGAACACTGTTAGGCGCTCTCCCCCGGTGAATGCTATGTACTTACCTTTCTCTGTTTCTCTCCCGAGTACAGGCATCGTGGCTGTGAGTGGAATCAAGGGGTTAAAGGCTCCTGTACCCGATTGGCCAAGCTGCGTCAGGTGACGGGTGACTCATCTGAAGCTTAAATACCAGAGTTTCCCAGGGTTCTCTCTCTTCTTCGTAGACCCTGCTGGTGTGAGCTGAGGAAGGCCTGGCCACATGGCATAGAACTTTGTGTACTTTCACCATTACTTGTTAACAAATATTGAATTGGGACGGATAAGGGCTGACCTTAGTGTTTTCGGATATTTTGTTTCAGGGTTATATCTCTTTAGGCAGGTTTTAGAGTCTCTGGTTCGACGGTCCATTACGTGGCTGGCTGGAGCATTGTTTAATTGTTTGTTAGTCCATCCATATCCCTGACTGGGTTGTTTGAATCAGGTTTGGGTTTTGTGTTCCATTGAATAATTAAAACTATTTTTGAACTTGAACCTGGTTTTTGAATTATGTTACGCGGCTCTGAAGTACCTGCATTCGGGAGTCATAACAAAATGGGGGCTCGTCCTAAGTTTTGAGGACCCTAGACGTTTTTGGGGGGTTTTTTTGGTAGGCTTCTGGTGACTGAGGAAGTCTGTGAGTGTGAGGGAATTTTTTCTTCCCTGTTTGTGGTAGCATTGGTGCCCAGGGTTTAGCTGGTGGTTTGGTGCTACATTTGATATGGAGTTTAAAGGGAAGGACTTTATTGAGGCTCCTAGTCGGGAGTTGTTTGATAAATGTACGAAGGAGCATTTGATTTTGCTGGCAGAGAACTATGATGTCCTATTGACAAGCATTCAAAAAAACAGTCCATTAAATCGGTGTTGTGGGCTGCGTTGGTGGAGGGTGGGGTTTTGCCTGGCTGTGCAGACAGTCCCCCACCTTCTGTTCAGCCTGGTCAGGACATGGAGGCAGTCATTAGGTTGAAGGAGTTAGAGCTGGCAATGGCAGAGATTAGGCTGCGGGAGAAGGAATTGGATGCCTCCCGGGTTTCTTCTAGGGAACGGGAGTTTGATATGAGCAAGAACATCCGCCTGGTTCCCCCGTTTAGTGAGAAGGATGTGGACAAGTTTTTCACAGTGTTTGAACGGTTGGCTTTGTCCTTGAAGTGGCCTAGGGACGTGTGGACCTTGCTATTACAGTGTGTCCTTGTGGGTAAAGCACGGGAGGTGTACTCGTCTTTGTCTGTTGAAAGCAGTCTGGACTATGAGTGTGTGAAGTCTACAGTATTAAGGGCTTATGAATTAGTTACAGAGGCGTACCGGCAGAAATTCCGGCGCTTTAGGAAGTTTGATAGTCAGACTTATGTGGAGTTTGCTAGGGAGAAGGAGGCACTTTTTGACAGGTGGTGCGCTTCTCAAGGAGTGAAGGATATTGGGCAACTGCGGGCCTTTATGATTATGGAAGACTTTAAGAACTGTCTCCCTGAGAGGGTTACTACTTACCTTAATGAGCAGAAGGTGAATGAGGTGTCTAAGGCCGCGGTGTTGGCAGATGAGTATGTATTGACTCATAAATCTGATTTTGTTGGGCGATCCTATAGTTTTGGTGCACGGCCGGTTGATCGTGGTGGTGTCGCCGGTGGCAGTGTCAAAGGTGTTTTTGTGCCTGCAAGTGGCAGCACGTTGATACAGGGGGAGGTCCGAGCTGATAAGGTTGACGGAAATTTGAGGACTAAGGAAGGTCCTGTGTGCTACTATTGTAGAGGGAAAGGGCACATGTTAAAGTCGTGTCCCGTTCTGAAGCAGAAAAATGCAAAGCCTGTGGCTTTGGTGGGTACACAGAAGGCACCTGTGGTACCTGAGGTGCCTGAGTCTGATGAGTGTAGGAATTATTCTGCGTTCATCATGAATGGTTTTGTTTCTCTGGAGGATGGGGGTGATAGAGTTCCAGTATCCATCTTGCGTGATACTGGTGCTACTCAGTCCCTTATATTGGATAGTGTACTGCCGTTTTCTGGGGAATCATCGGTTGGGTCAAGTGTCCCAGTGGTAGGATTCAAGATGGATGACATGGTAGTGCCTTTGCATACCGTGAGTCTCGAGTCCGAGTTGGTTTCAGGCCGGGTGACTGTTGGGTTACGGCCGTGTTTTCCCGTTGGGGGAGTTTCTGTGATTTTGGGGAATGACTTGGCAGGAGGTAGAGTTTTAGTTACTCCTGAGGTGACGGCTGTTCCGATGGTGCAGAGTCCTGATAGATTGGCTATGCAGCATCCAAAGGTCTTCGCAGCTTGTGCTGTCACGAGGGCTATGGCTAAGAGCCAGGCGAAGTTTGAGGATGTAGTGGACCTGAGTGAGAGCATTTTTGGGGATCAGGATGATGGATCCTGTGTGGGGAAGGGTGTTTCTACATCTCAAGATGGGGTAGTGTCTGGAAATGGGCCGGTGTCGCAGTCACGTGACCGGTTGGTTGAGGAGCAAAAGAGTGATCCAGGTTTATCTGATCTGTTCGACTGCGCGGTGCCTGAGGGGGATATGGATTCCACAGCAAAGGGGTATTTTCTAAGGGATGGCTTACTGATGCGAAAGTGGTCTCCCTTGGATATATCTGGGCATGATGATTGGAGCGTGGTTGATCAGATTGTGATGCCTCGTCGGTATAGGGACGAGATACTCTGTTTGGCTCATGATGGTCCTCTGGGTAGACATTTGGGGGTCAATAAGACGTATGACCGTATCTTACGGAATTTTTTTTTGGCCAGGGTTGAAAAAGGACGTGAAACAGCAGTGCAGGTGTTGTCACATTTGCCAGGTGGCAGGAAAGCCGAACCAATCGATTGTTCCTGCGCCTTTATATCCAATCCCTGTGGTCGGTGAGCCGTTTGAGCGGATTCTAGTTGATTGTGTGGGTCCTCTGCCTCGGACAAGAATGGGCAACAAGTTTTTATTGACAATTATGTGTGCGTCTACCCGCTTTCCAGGGGTGGTCCCTTTGCGTAGAATTACTGCCCCTGCCATTGTGAAGTCTCTCACTAAGTTTTTTTCGTTGTTCGGTTTGCCCAAGGTTGTGCAGAGTGACCAAGGTTCCAACTTCATGTCAAAGGTTTTTGGTCAGGTAATGAAGTTGTTAGATATTAAGCATTGTTACTCCAGTGCGTATCATCCTGAGAGCCAGGGGGCTCTCGAGAGGTTTCACCAGACTCTGAAATCTATGTTGAGGACTTACTGCCTGGAGTTTGAAAAAGACTGGGATGAGGGGGTTCAACTAGTTATGTTTGCGGTGCGTGAGGTCGTGCAGGAGTCTTTAGGGTTCAGTCCTGCTGACCTGGTGTTCGCGCATACTGTACATGGTCCGTTGAGGGTCCTGAAGGAGAAATGGTTGCAGGAGGATACAAAACGTAGTATTTTAGACCACGTCTGTACTTTTCGCTCTAGACTGAGGAGGGCATGCGAACTGGCAATGGGTAATCTTGCCTCTGCTCAGTCTAGGATGAAAGACTGGTTCGACAGGAAGGCTTCTAGTAGGAATCTTTCTCCAGGTGACAAGGTCCTGGTGTTGTTGCCTATTCCTGGTTCCAGTCTGCAGGCTCAGTATAGCGCTCCCTATCAGGTGGTTAAGAAGGTTGGTGAGAGGGATTACGTTATTGGTACCCCTGATCGGAGGCGCAAGACTCAGCTCTGTCATGTCAACACGATGAAGCAGTACCATGAGCAGGAGCCTGTGGAGGTTGATGGGGAGGAGCTGTGTCCTTCGGTTTCGTCTAAGCCTGTTTTGGCTGCAGTGGTGCTGCCCCCTGACACGGGTGGTGATGTGGGTGAGGCACGGTTGTCTGTGGCAGTGACGCAGGGAAAGCTGAGTAACTCTGAGGCTTTGGAGTCGCTTCCCTTGCGCAAGTCTCATTTGACTGAAAGTCAGCGGGGTGATCTGCTTGCTTTGGTAGAGTCAAATGGGTCACTGTTCTCGGATGTGCCTTCTCAGACGTCTGTGCTGCAGCATGACATTGACGTGGCCGGTGCTGCGCCAATTAAACAGCATCCGTATCGGGTCAACCCTGACAAGCGTCATCGTCTAAGGAGTCAGGTTGACTATATGCGGCGGCATGGCATTGCTGAACCTAGTTGTAGTCCATGGAGTTCTCCGTGTCTACTGGCTACGAAGGCTAATGGGGAGGACAGGTTTTGCACGGACTTTCGGAAAGTGAATGGTGTAACTAAGCCGGATTGCTATCCTCTTCCACGGATGGAGGATTGCGTGGATCGTGTGGGAAGTGCATCTTTTGTGTCTAAGTTGGACTTGTTAAAAGGCTATTGGCAAGTCCCTTTGACTAGGCGGGCGAGGGAGATCTCTGCGTTCGTTACACCTGATGACTTTCTTCAGTACACGGTAATGGCATTTGGGATGCGCAATGCGCCGGCAACCTTCCAACGGTTGGTGAACATTTTATTGTCTGGTTTGTCCTTCTGTGAGGCATACCTTGATGATTTGGTTGTGTGCTCCAGGTCGTGGATCGAACACATCGGTCATCTGAAGGAGGTATTTCATCGTCTAGCGGAGGCAAACCTAACGATCAATCTGGGGAAGTGTGAGTTTGGCCAGGCCACGGTAACGTATCTGGGGAAGGTGGTGGGCCGGGGTCAGGTTCGCACTCTCGAGGAAAAGGTGGGGAATATTGTCGCATTTCCTGCTCCAACCTCTAGGACTAAACGCCGTAGGTATCTGGCTATTGTTGGGTACTATAGAGGATTCTGTCCAAACTTCTCTGCGGTGGCTGCCCCTTTGACGGATTTGCTGAGTCCGAAGGTAGCTTTTGTGTGGTCCGCAGAGTGTCAACAAGCCTTTGATCATACTAAAAGTCTTCTGGTGGGCGCACCTGTGCTTGCGGCACCTGATTTTGAGCGTCCATTTAAGCTGGCAGTGGATGCTAGTCATCGTGGGGTTGGTGGAGTTCTTCTACAGGATGATTCAGATGGGGTGGAGCATCCAGTTTCGTACTTCTCTAAGAAGTTTAATCGTCATCAGAAGTGGTACTCCACCATTGAGAAAGAAGCCCTTGCTATTTTAATGTCTCTGAATCATTTCGAGGTTTATGTTGACTCCTCGAATGTCCCTGTCATCGTACTCACGGATCATAATCCTTTGGTATTTTTGCAGAGTATGAAGAATAAGAGCCGGCGGTTAATGAGCTGGAGTTTGCAGCTGCAAGACTACAACCTGGAGGTCAGGCATATCCGTGGCGAGGATAATGTCTTAGCTGACGCCTTGTCGCGCCAGTAGTGTTTTAGCTCCTGAATAGTTTCTGGGATTTGGTGGTGTTTTTTTCTCTCTTCTTCCGAAACGTATTCAGTATCTTTGGGTGGGGGTGTTAGGCGCTCCCCCCCCCCCCCCCCCCTGGTGAATGCTATGTACTTACCTTTCTCTGTTTCTCTCCCGAGTACAGGCCTCGTGGCTGTGAGTCTGGAATCAAGGGGTTAAAGGCTCCTGTACCCGATTGGCCAAGCTGCGTCAGGTGACGGGTGACTCATCTGAAGCTTAAATACCAGAGTTTCCCAGGATTCTCTCTCTTCTTCGTAGACCCTGACTTGTGAGCAGCCTGCTGGTGTGAGCTGAGGAAGGCCTGGCCACATGGCATAGAACTTTGTGTACTTTCACCATTACTTGTTAACAAATATTGAATTGGGACGGATAAGGGCTGACCTTAGTGTTTTCGGGTATTTTGTTTCAGGGTTATATCTCTTTAGGCAGGTTTTAGAGTCTCTGGTTCGACGGTCCATTACGTGGCTGGCTGGAGCACTGTTTAATTGTTTGTTAGTCCATCCATATCCCTGACTGGGTTGTTTGAATCAGGTTTGGGTTTTGTGTTCCATTGAATAATTAAAACTATTTTTGAACTTGAACCTGGTTTTTGAATTATGTTACGCGGCTCTGAAGTACCTGCATTCGGGAGTCGTAACAAACACCAGATATCGATCTCTCTGCATCCCGACTGAATCACCAGGTATCAACATATGTCGCTTGGGAACCAGAACCTGAGGCAGCAGCGATGGACGCATTCTCGCTGAGCTGGGGAAAACTATTTTTCTATGCCTTTCCCCCCTTCTGCCTCATCAGTCGGGTACTACGCAAAATACAGATGGACTCTGCTTCAGGTATTTTGGTAGTACCCGACTGGCCTACACACCCATGGTTCCCAGTGGTCCTTGACATGGTCACTGAACCACCCATGACCAGCAGACCAGACCTATTGATCCACCCTGTCACAGGCGAGAGTCACCCGTGCCATGACAGAATAAATCTGTTGGGTTGCAGATTTAAAAAATACCATTATTGGACCTGGGATTGTCAAATAGGACCGTGGACATGATGACAGCATCTCTCCACCAAGAAACAATATCTCTCCAGCATCAGAAAATGGGAAGCATACTGTTCAAGAACACGGACAACATACAGAACAGCAACCATAACTAATGTACTGGAGTTCCTGTCCAGCCTTCACCACGATGAAGGTCTGAGCTATAGTACAATCAATTGTGCTAGGAGTGCACTGTCAGCCTATCTGGGGCAGGCACCAGGACTACAGTCCATAGGGTCTCATCCGCTGGTAGCCAAATTAATGAAAGGCATCTTTAATACCAACCCCCCTAGACCTAGGTACACCCAGATCTGGGACGTCAGTGTCATCCTGACATACCTAAGGGGATGGTCACCATCCAAATCCCTCACTCTGGAACAGCTTACCCTGAAAACGTCAATGCTGATGGCTTTAGTCTCAGCCCAAAGGGTCCAGTCCCTACACCTACTCAGACTGGACAACATGGTCATATCAGCTGACCAAGTTACTTTTACTATCAGGGAGCTGGTAAAACAGAGCAGACCAGGAACTTCAGGACTAATTATGGAATTCCGGGCGTACCCACCTGACCCCCGTTTATGTGTCATGACACATCTACTACAATACTTCAACACAACCAAAGAACCCCGAGGGAGAGAAAAGGCACTTTGGGTCAGCTACAAAAAGCCACATGGTCGGGTGTCGGTACAAACCATCTCTAGATGGCTCAGACAGGTGTTGGGAGCTGCTGGGGTGGATACTGACATTTACACATCTCACTCCACCAGGGCAGCATCTACATCGGCGGCTAAGAATATGGACGTGCCATTAGGCCACATCCTGGCAACAGCGGGGTGGTCCACGGAAAGAACTTTCCAAACGTTCTACAATAAGCCGATTGTTAAACCTGTGTCATTTGCAGAGAGGATTTTAGACTCTGCAAATATATAATTTAAGCCCAGGGGAGCGTTATTTTCTTTGTTTTGTTTTAAATAAATATTGTTATTGTTTTATAAAACAGATTCATGTTTAATTACGATAACATACTTCCTCCCTTAGGGATTACATGCCCTCCGCTCCCACCCTCAATTATAAAGGTCAACTGGTATCTTAGTTCTCCTTATCTTTACTATGTTTATTTCAATGACTGTGTTTTTTCTGTGATTCCACACTGCTGCTTTGATGAATGTCGCGCATGCGTTCTGGCGGGGTCTTCACGTAACCCTTCATCGTAACTCCTCATAAAATAAAGATCAAACTTCAAACTGGTAAGTTCTCGTTTAATCTTACTATTATACTTGAGTTTGCCTTAATTGTACTTATGTATAGCATTATCTCATCTGATTGGATAGTAGGTAAAAAAAGCTTTTCACTCAGTTTATCTCGATTTAGTTTATTGTCACGTGTACCGAGGTACAGTGAAAAGCTTTTGTTGCGTGCTATCCTGCCAGTGGAAAGACTATACATGATTACAATCGACCCATTTGCAATGTATAAATACATGATAAAGGAATAACGTTTAGTGCAAGATAAAGCCAGTAAAGTCCGATCAAAGATAGTCTGAGGGTCCCAACTGAGGTAGATAGTAGTTCAGCACAGCTCTCTGGTTGTGGTAGGATGATTGTTGCCTGATAACAGCTGGGAAGAAACTGTCCCTGAATCTGGAGGTGTGCGTTTTCACACTTCCATAACTTTTGCCCGATGGGAGAGGGGAGAAGAGGGAGTGGCGGGGGTGCGACTCGTCCTTGATTATGCAGCTGGCCTTGCCGAGGCAGCATGAGGTATAAATGGAGTCAATGGAAGAGAAGTTATTTTGAGTGATGGTCTGGGCTGCGTCCACAATTCGCTGCAATTTCTTGCGGTCTTGAATGGAGCTGTTCCCAAAACTGTACCATTGAACACGTGACAACAATAAACCTAAACCTAAACCTAAACCAAAGCCTGGTCTGCCATTCAATATGAATTGTGTTCGTCTGTTTTCTATGGTGGAGAATTCCACAGTCTCACTACTCTCTGAGAGAAGGAATTTCGCCATGGTAAAATTTCACCGTCAGCTTGAATTCTCTGTGCAGTTAACTGAGGAAAGATGTTCTTGCTACAGCGGGAACTCAATGAAGGTTGACCAGACTGATTTGCAGGGATGGCAGGATTGATGTACAAGGGAGATTGGGTCAATTGGGCTTCTACTCACTCATGTTTAGAAGAATGAGAGAGGCTCTCAAAAAAACCTATTAAAAAATTCTAACAAGACAAGGCAAGACAGATTAGATGACTGGGGAATCCAGGGCCAGAGGATAAAGGTTGAGAGATAAATGGAAAGCCATGCAGGAGTGAGACAAGCAGATTTTTTTTCTCTCAGAGAGTGGTGGGCCTGTGGAATTCTCTCCAACAGAAAGCGGCTGAAGCCAAATCAAACAATGGCAGAACAAGTTCAAAGGGCTGAAAGGTCTTCTCCTGCTCCTATTTACATGTCGATACATTTTGTAGATAGTCCACACTGCAACCACAGTGCATCGTGTGAAGAGAATGAACATTTAGGATAAGGTAGCAACTAGGAGGACTGTGTGGTGTTGTATTTATTCGTATTCATATATAATTGTCATGTGTACCAAGATACACTGAAGAACTTAGTTTTGCTTGTTATCTCGGCAGATCATACCATACATGAGTACATCAGATTGTGCAAAAAGAGAAAATAATCAGAGCGTAAAATATAAAATGTTATAACTGCAGACAAAGTGCAGATAAATAATGTGCAAAAGCCCAATGAGGTAGGTTGGAAGATTGGGAAATACATCCTGAGCATATGCAAGGTCCATTCACGAGTCTGATAAAAGTAGGGGAAGAAACTGTTTTCAGGTCTGATGTATCTCTTGTATGATAGCAGAGGGGAAAGGAGAGAATGACCAGGATGTGTGGTGCTTGATTATTTTGGCTGTTTTCTCGATGCAGCAGCGAGTATAATATAGAGCCTTTGGGAGGGGGGAGATGGTGGAAAGGCTTTGGTGTCAGGAGGCGAGCCACTTGCTATAGCATACCTGCCTCTGACCTGGTTTAGTAACTGCAGAATCTTTGTGGCTAGTGACACATAAAGTCTAAGGCTGCAAATAATAATAATGCGTAGGAAAGAATTGCAGATACAATACAATTCAATATATTGTCATTTGGACCCCTTGAGGTCCAAACGAAATGTCGTTTCTGCAGCCATACATTACAAAACAAAAAGACCCGAGACACAACACAGTTTACACAAACATCCATCACATCGTTGTGATGGAAGGCAAAAAAAACCGTATCTCTCCACTGCACTCTCCCCCCCATGTCAGAGTCAGAGTCAAAGTCAAAGCCCCCGGCTGGCGATGGCGATTGTCCCGCGGCCATTAAAGCCACGCCGGGTGATGCAAGGCCGGACACCGGGTCTTGGTGTTAGAGCCCCCGGCGTGCGCCCGCAGAGTCCCGCGGCCATTCCAAGCCGCGCGGGGCGATGGTGTATGGCCCCGCTCAGGTAATCTTCAACCCCGCAACTCGGGCGGGTGAAGTCGCCGTAGCGGAAGCCCCGAAAAGCGGTCACCCAGCAGGGACCCGCGGGCTCCCGATGCCGCCGTCTGCCAAACCCGCAGTTGCAGCCTCCGAAGCTCCGGAGGTCGGGTGGCAGCAGCGTCCACCACCGCTCCACCCGCTCCGGACTCGGCCAGCCCCGTGACGGTGAGTAGTCGGCAGCTCCGCAGCTGGAACCCCCGGTCGTTCCTGTTGGAGGCCGCTCCACGTTGCAGCCCCAACGACAACGGAGACCCGACAAAGAAGGTCGGGTCTCCCGTGCAGGGGAAAGATTTTAAAGTTACCCCCTCCCCCCCACACCACCCCCACCCCCCCACACACATACCCCAACAAAAAAAATAACAAAAGCTACATAAAAACGAGACAAAAAAGAATAAAACACAGACGGACTGCAGAGGCCGCTGCTGACGAGAGTCGCGCCGCCCACCGAATGCTGGTTTAAATCTAGGGTAGACACAAAATGCTGGAGTAACTCAGCAGATCAGGCAGCATTTCTGGAGAGAAGGAATGGGTGGACTTTGTGGGACGAGACCCTTCTTCAGTCTGTCGTGTACGTGATTACACGTTCTCCTGTCATTGAACTAGTCATCGGCACAAATGTTGCTTGGTATTCATCAGCTTGCAATGAGAATATTTGCTGCTAGGATTGCAAGATTTAAAAGCTTACAAATTAAAGTTTAAATTTTTAACATTTCAAACATTTTGGGTCATTCAATAAATTCCTAGAAAATTACTTTGCAAGTGAGATTTTGTAATAAATCAAGTCATAGTAGACATGAATTCAGATGATTTGAAAATATCATGCTGATTGTTTTGGTTTAAATATCCAAGTCCAGGTCAATATTTTATCCATCCTTGTAAATTATTATAATATTTTTCAATGGATATCATCTTGTTAAATGAAATTACCATTGGTCAAACCCCACTTCATCAGCCGGTCAATTCACTTGTCAGATGATAAAATAATGTTTAAGACACAGGAGTTCCTTCTTTTTTAAACATATCGGTGCAGCGTTTTATCTGGCAGCTACTTTTTCAGGAAAATTGGTTTGAAATTGGCCAAAATTGCCAATTAAATCCATCACATATTGATTTTCCTTGAGTTGCCCGTCAGGATCCTATTAAATCTTTCCCCTCTTACCTTACACCTATGTCCTGTAGTTCTTGATTTCCCTACTTTGGGTAAAAGACTTCATGCATTCACCCCATTTATTCCCCATCATGATTTTTTAACCCAAATGTGTATCATAAGTTAATAAGTGATAGGAGCAGAATTAGGCCATTCGGTCCATCAAGTCTACTCCACGATTCAATCTTGGCTGATCTATCTCTCCCTCCTAATACCATTCTCCTGCCTTCTCCCCATAACTCCTGACACCCGTACTAATCCAAAATCTATCTATCTCTGCCTTAAAACTATCTATTGACGGCCTCCACAGCCTTCTGTGGCACAGAATTCCACAAATTCACCACCCTCTGACTAAAGATATTTCTCCTCATCTCTCGTTAAATTCCTATGACGTCTGGTCCTAGACTCTCCCACTACTAGAGGAAACATCCTCTCCACATCCACTCTATCCAAGCCTTTCACTATTCGATAAATTGCAATGAGCTCCCCCCTCATTCTTCTAATCTCCAGGGATTACAGGCCCAGTGCTGTCAAACGCTCAATATATGTTGTTAAAGAAGGAACTGCAGATGCTGTAAAATCGAAGTTACACAAAAATGCTGGAGAAACTCAGCGGGTGCAGCAGCATCTATGGAGCGATGGAGATAGGCAACATTTCGGGCCGAAACCCTTCTTCAGACTGATCATATGATCAAACATCATATGTTAGTGGTCAGAGGATCTCCTTAGTAGTGGCATGTCCCATCAGTGGTTGACAACGTTTAGCAGGTACGGTTAACAGTTATTGAATTGGGTCAGCGGGGCAGGGAGAGAATTGTGCGCAGATGGTTGGAAGTGGATTGGGTTGCTTTGTGATGGGAGATGGAAGGACCTAAGGTATCATTCACTTATCCTGCAGACATATTGCACAAAGTTCCAGGTTTGACCTGTGTTTCATTTTTAAATGAACTTGGATCTTCTTCCGAACTGAACTGTGATGAATGAATCAATGAATGTTTTATTGTTACCTGGAGCTGTGAGTATAAAAACAGCGCGGGGCTTGCTTCTACAGAGGCCCGGGGAGCCGTTGGTGCGAGGAGGAGTTACCTGGAGCTATGAGTATAAAAACAGTGCGGGGCTTGCTTCTACAGAGGCCCGGGGAGCCGTTGGTGCGAGGAGGAGTTACCTGGAGCTGTGAGTATAAAAACAGCGCGGGGCTTGCTTCTACAGAGGCCCGGGGAGCCGTTGGTGAGAGGAGGAGTTACCTGGAGCTGTGAGTATAAAAACAGCGCGGGGCTTGCTTCTACAGAGGCCCGGGGAGCCGTTGATGCGAGGAGGAGTTACCTGGAGCTGTGAGTATAAAAACAGTGCGGGGCTTGCTTCTACAGAGGCCCGGGGAGCCGTTGGTGCGAGGAGGAGTTACCTGGAGCTGTGAGTATAAAAACAGCGCGGGGCTTGCTTCTACAGAGGCCCGGGGAGCCGTTGGTGAGAGGAGGAGTTACCTGGAGCTGTGAGTTACTCAAATCTGCAACGTTCCATCTCACTTCCAGAGAAGGAGTCTGGTGGAAGCCTCTGATTGGTCGAACGGACTAGAGGAAGCAGCCGTTACAGGACTAGAGGAAGCAGCTGATTGGCTTGTATCCCGGGTAAGGCTTTATTGTATTCGGATAAGGGGGAGAATGAGGGCCGGGGCAGTTTACTGTTCTGGATGTCAGATGTGGGAGGTCATGGAGTCTGAGTGCCCTCCAGACGTCCACATCTGCGCCAGGTGCGTCGAGATGGGGCTCCTAAGGGACCGTGTTAGGAACCTAGAGCAGCAACTAGATGACCTCTGTCTGCTCAGGGAGAGCGAGGAGGTCATAGAAAGGAGTTACAGGGAGGTGGTCACTCCAAGACCACGGGAGACAGAAAACTGGGTCACAGTTAGGAAGGGCAATGGGCAGAGGCAGGGACTGGTGAGTACCCCGGTGGCTGTACACCTTGAAAATAAGTACTCATGTTTGAGTAAGGGTGGGGGAGACAGCCTACCTGGGGGCAGCGACAGCGGCCGGGCCTCTGGCACAAAGACCGGTCCTGTTGCTCAGAAGGGTAAGGAAAAGAAGAGGAGGGCAATTGTAATAGGGGACTCTATAGTCAGGTGGTCGGATAGGCGATTCTGTGGACGCAGACAGGAGACCCGGATGGTAGTTTGCCTCCCTGGTGCCAGCATCAGGGATGTGTCTGAATGTGTCCAAGAAATCCTGAAATGGGAGGGAGAGGAGCCTGAGGTTGTGGTACATTAAGGTACCAACGACATAGGTAAAAAAAGAGAAGAGGTCCTGAAAGAAGAATTTAGGGAGTTAGGTAGAGAGTTAAGGAGAAGGACTGCAAAGGTAACAATCTCAGGTTTACTGCCTGTGCCACGCAACAGTGAGAGTAGGAATGGAGCGAGGTGGAGGATAAATGAGTGGATGAGTGACTGGTGCAGTGGGTATGGATTCAAGTTTCTGGATCATTGGGACCTCTTTTGGGGAAGGTGCGACCTGTACAGAAAGGACGGGTTGCACTTGAACTCGAGGGGGACCAATATCCTGGCGGGGAGATTTGCAAAGGCTACTGGGGAGTCTTTAAACTAGTATGGTTGGGGGGAGGGACTCGAATTGGGAAAGCTAGCAGTCAGTGTGTGAGGCAGGAGGCAGAAAATGGTAGCACTCTGACCCAAAATGTAGGGGAGAGAGAAGAAAAAGACAATAAACAGAGAATACGAGAGGGTGGGTTTCTTAAATGTGTATATTTTAATGCTAGGAGCATTGTAAGAAAGGTGGATGAACCTGGAAGTATGATGTTGTGGCGATCAGTGAAACATGGTTGCAGGAGGGCTGTGATTGGAAACTAAATATTCCAGGATTTCGTTGCTTCAGGTGTGATAGAATTGGAGGGGCAAGAGGTGGAGGTGTTGCATTGCTAATTAGGGAAGATATTACAGCAGTGCTTTGGCAGGATAGATTAGAGGGCTCGTCTAGGGAGGCTATTTGGGTGGAACTGAGAAATGGGAAATGGGTAGCAACACTTATAGGGGTGTATTATAGACCGCCAAATGGGGAGCGAGAATTGGAAGAGCAAATATCTAAGGAGATAGCAGATATTAGTAGTAAGCACAAGGTAGTGATTGTGGGAGATTTCAATTTTCCACACATAGACTGGGAAACACATTCTGTAAATGGGCTGGATGGGTTGGAGTTTGTAAAATGTGTGCAGGATAGTTTTTTGCAGCAATACATAGAAGTACCTACTAGAGAAGGGGCGGTGCTGGACCTCCTGTTAGGAAATGAGACGGGTCAGGTGGCAGAGGTATGCGTTGGGGAACAGTTCGGGACCAGTGATCACAATACCATTAGTTTCAATATAATTATGGAGAAGGTCAGAACTGGAGATGCGAAAGGATTTAAAAGGAGTAAATTGGGACAGTTTGTTTTATGGGAAAGATGTGGAAGAGAAATGGAGGACATTTAAAGGTGAAATTTTAAGAGTACAGAATCCTTATGTCCCTGTTCGGTTGAAAGGAAATAGTAAAAATTGGAAAGAGCCATGGTTTTCAAGGGAAATTGGACACGGTTCGGAAAAAGAGAGAGATCTACAATAATTATAGGCAGCATGGAGTAAATGAGGTGCTTGAGGAGTATAAAGAATGTAAAAAGAATCTTAAGAAAGAAATTAGAAAAGATAAAGAAGATATGCGGTTGCTTTGGCAAGTAAGGTGAAAGTAAATCCAAAGTGTTTCTACAGCTATATTAATAGCAAAAGGATAACAAGGGATAAAATTGGTCCATTAGAGAGTCAGAGTGGACAGCTATCTGCAGAGCCAAAAGAGATGGGGGGAGATATTGAACAATTTATTTTCTTCGGTATTCACCAAGGAGAAGGATCTTGAATTATGTGAGGTAAGGGAAACAAGTAGGGTAGCTATGGAAACTATGAGATTCAAAGAAGAGGAAGTACTGACACTTTTGAGAAATATAAAAGTGGATAAGTCTCCAGGTCCGGACAGGATATTCCCTAGGACATTGAGGGAAGTTAGTGTAGAAATAGCAGGGGCTATGACAGAAATATTTCAAATATCATTAGAAACGGGAATAGTGCCGGAGGATTGGCGTACTGCGCATGTTGTTCCATTGTTTAAAAAGGGGTCTAAGAGTAAACCTAGCAATTATAGACCTGTTAGTTTGACGTCAGTGGTGGGCAAATTAATGGAAAGGATACTTAGAGATAATATATATAAGCATCTGGATAAACAGGGTCTGATTAGGAACAGTCAACATGAATTTGTGCCTGGAAGGTCATGTTTGACTAATCTTCTTGAATTTTTTGAAGAGGTTACTCGGGAAATTGATGAGGGTAAAGCAGTAGATGTTGTATATATGGACTTCAGTAAGGCCTTTGACAAGGTTCCTCACGGAAGGTTGGTTAAGAAGGTTCAATTGTTGGGTATTAATGGTGGAGTAGCAAGATGGATTCAACAGTGGCTGAATGGGAGATGCCAGAGAGTAATGGTGGATGGTTGTTTGTCAGGTTGGAGGCCAGTGACTAGTGGGGTGCCACAGGGATCTGTGTTGGGTCCACTGTTGTTTGTCATGTACATCAATGATCTGGATGATGGTGTGGTAAATTGGATTAGTAAGTATGCAGATGATACTAAGATAGGTGGGGTTGTGGATAATGAAGTAGATTTTCAAAGTCTACAGAGAGATTTATGCCAGTGGAAGAGTGGGCTGAAAGATGGCAGATGGAGTTTAATGCTGATAAGTGTGAGGGGCTACATCTTTGCAGGACAAATCAAAATAGGACGTACATGGTAAATGGTAGGTAATTGAAGAATGCAGGTGAACAGAGGGATCTGGGAATAACTGTGCACAGTTCCCTGAAAGTGGAATCTCATGTAGATAGGGTGGTAAAGAAAGCTTTTGGTGTGCTGGCCTTTATAAATCAGAGCATTGAGTATAGAAGTTGGGATGTAATGTTAAAATTGTACAAGGCATTGGTGAGGCCAATTCTGGAGTATGGTGTACAATTTTGGTCGCCTAATTATAGGAAGGATGTCAACAAAATAGAGAGAGTACAGAGTAGATTTACTAGAATGTTGCCTGGGTTTCAGCAACTAAGTTACAGAGAAAGGTTGAACAAGTTAGGGCTTTATTCTTTGGAGCGCAGAAGGTTAAGGGGGGACTTGATAGAGGTCTTTAAAATGATGAGAGGGATAGACAGAGTTGACGAGGATAAGCTTTTCCCACAGAGTAGGGAAGATTCAAACAAGGGGACATGACTTGAGAATGAAGGGACAGAAGTTTAGGGGTAACATGAGGGGGAACTTCTTTACTCAGAGAGTGGTGGCTGTGTGGAATGAGCTTCCAGTGAAGGTGGTGGAGGCAGGTTCGTTTTTATCATTTAAAAATAAATTGGATAGTTATATGGACGGGAAAGGAATGGAGGGTTATGGTCTGAGCGCAGGTATATGGGACTAGGGGAGAATACGTGTTCGGCACGGACTAGAAGGGTCGAGATGGCCTGTTTCCGTGCTGTAATTGTTATATGGTTATATGGTTATATGGTTATTGGCCAAGTATTCACATACAAGGAATTTGCCTTGGTGCTCCACCCACAAGTGACAACATCATACAGTGACAGTTAGGAATGACACCATAAAACATTAAACATTATTAATAAAACATTATTGATTAAACATGTGAATTAAATAAAATACCAGAGCGAAAGGAGGCTACAGATTTTTGGTTATTGAGTAGAGCTACTACTCGTGGAAAAAAAGCTGTTTTTATGTCTGGCTGTGGCAGCTTTGTCAGCCCAGAATTGCCTTCCAGAGGGAAGTTAGGCTGAACGAAGGAACTGCAGAGTGGAGTAGAGAAGGGTTTCGGGCCGAAACGTCGCCTATTTCCTTCGCTCCATAGATGCTGCTGCACCCGCTGAGTTTCTCCAGCAATTTTGTGTACCGAAGGAACTGCAGATGCTGGTTTACACCAAAGAGCGACACAAAATGCTGGAGAAACTCAGCGGGTCAGCAGCAACTCTGGAGAAAAGGAATAGTGTCTGTCGTGTCTGAGAAAGGGTATTGACCCGAAACGTCCCCTATTCCTTTTCTCCAGAGATGCTGCCTGACCCGCTGAGTTACTCCAGCATTTTGTGCCTATCTTTGAACTCTGATGCTGCTGGATACAATTTCCAGATCTTCAATTTAACTTTCTTGTTGTTTTTCTGTCATTTGTGTGCCTGGCATTAAACTAACTTTGAATACGAAATATTTCCTTCTTAAACACAAATTCTATCTTTATAGTATTGACACAAAAAAGAATAATTTCACATTTTCTCACATTATGTTCCCAGGGCTCTTTTTTTTTCTCAGTTATTAAACGTTTTTGTTCTAGAAACATAGAAAGTATGTGTAGGAGTAGGCCATTCGCCCTTCGAGCTAGTACCGCAATTCAATATGATCATGGCTGATCATCCAGAATCAGTGTGCTGTTCCTGCTTTCTCCCCATATCCCTTGATTCCGTTAGCCATAAGAGCTATATCTAACTCTCTCTTGAATACATCCAGTGAATTCTGTAGCAGAGAATTCCACAAATTCACAATTCTCTGGGTGAAAACATTTTTCCTCATCTCAGTCCTAAATGGCCTGCCCCTTATTCTTAAACTGTGACCCCTGGTTCTGAACTCCCACAACATCGGGAACTGCATCTAGCCTGTTCAATCCCTTAAGAATTTTAAATGTTTCTATAGACAGCACTATGTCCAACTCTCTCTTGAATCCCCCCCAGCTGACTGTGTCTTTAATGGGCTGAAAGATGTTTCCTACTTCTTCTTCTTCTTATGTTCTGAATTATATGCAATTCATATGCAATATGAACCTACAAACCAGTATGTCTTTGGAGTGTGGGAGGAAACCGGAGATCCCAATGAAAACCCAGGCAGGTCACGGGGAAAACTCAGCATGGACAAACACTCGTAGTCAGGACCCAACCTGGTTCTCTGGCATTGTAAGGCAGCAACTCTACCACTGCGCCACCATTCCGCCCCCAAGTAATGCCGAACGTGAAGGGTTTGCCCTGATAACATATTGTATGCAATTCAACATATTCATTCTCTTGGAGTCATAGAAGCAGGCCCTTTGGCCCAGAATCCGTATCAACCAAGAGAGGCAATTTGTAATTGCCAGTTGGTATAATTTTACCAACTTCACAGCTTTGGGATAAGAATAAGAACTGGAGCGCTGGGAGAAACCCACACAGTCACACAGGTAACATGCAAACTCTGCACAGATAGCACCGAAGTTTGGTTGCTGGAGCTGCACATGCACAGCAACCCGAGTTCAATCCTGACTTTGGTGCTGTGTGTGTGGAGTGCGCATGTTCCCGTTGTGACTGTGCGAGTTTCTCCTGGCACTCAGGCTTGTACCTGCATCCCAAAATCAATGCAGCTAGAAGTTGGTGGATTAACTGGCAAATGCAAATTGACCCTTTTCAGACAAAAGATTTGATTCACTCAACCAGCTGTGTCATCTTTCTTCTCTGTAAAATTATTAAAGGGGCTGTCCCACTTGGGCGATCTAATTGGAGAGTTTAGAAGAGTTTGAAAAAATGGCATGTTGAAGACCTCCTTCGACCTCCTTCGACTGTGTTGAAGACCAGCTTCGACTAGCTACGACCAGCTACGACTAACTTCAGGAAAAATGGACATGGAATAGTGGAGAGTGAAGCCGACCTCCTTCGATCTCCTTCGACCTCCCTTCGACTATAATGAAGACTATCTATGACTACCTTCAACTACCCTCGATTACCTACGACTAACATGCCAACCTACTACAACCTACTACGACTAAACCTACGAGTAAAAAAAGTGTTGATTTTTTCAATGACGACCTTATTTTACTCGCGGGCATTTTTTAACATATTGAAAAAACGCCGCGACCTAGTCGAGGCCTCGAGTACGCGGAGACCACTCTCGAGCATGAAGGAGAGTTACGAAGAACTCCTACGACCTTGTGTCGACCATGCTGCGAGTATGAGTCGAGGGCAAACTCACCAGAACTTAGGGATTATGTCGCCCAAGTGGGACAGCCCCTTAAAGCTATAATGTTCAGTTACCCTTATTCTCATTAACTTGTCCTTTTGTTACATAAGTTGTGGTTCTGCCAGAAGTATTGCTACAGAATTTGCCGTCTTTTGACGTTAGAGATACAGCGTGGACACAGGCCCTTCAGTCCATGCGGTCACAGGGAGAATGTACAAACTCAGTACAGACAGCACCCTTAGTCAGAATTGAACCCGGGTCTCCGGCGCTGTAAGGCAGCAACTCTACCGCTGCGCCACTGGGCCACCCGTACCATCGGCAGTTCATAGAATCATAGAATCATAGAAAGTAGGTGCGAGAGTAGACCACCAGGTCCGTCGAGCCCGCACCGCCATTCGCTCATGGCTGAACACTAAACAGACACCCTTACCCACAAACAGTAGACACCAGACACAGAACACAAGACACTACCCTCCCCTTTATACCGCTATCTCCCCTCTCCACCCCAAGAACCGCGTGATCTCCTGGGGGAGGCAAAAAACCGGATAAAAACCCAGGTCCAATTCGGGAAAAAAATCCGGGAAATTCCTCTCCGACCCCAATCCAGGCGATCGACACTTGTCCAGGAGATCACTCAGGTCTTACTATACTAACCATACCTAGGTCCATATCCCTGCCCTCTCCCCGTAGCCCCTTATCCCCTTGGCAGCTAAAAAACCATCTATTTTAGATTTAAATATATTTAATGTTTCTGCTTCCACTGCTCCCTGGGGCAGTGAATTCCATAAATTAACCACCCTCTGGGTGAAGAAGTTCTTCCTCATCTCAGTTTTAAAAGAGCCCCCCCTTATTCTGCAACTATGTCCCCTAGTTCTAGTTTCCCCGATCATTGGGAACATCCTCGGTGCATCCACCCGATCAAGGCCCCTCACGATCTTATATGTTTCAATGAGATCGCCTCTCATTCTTCTAAACTCCAAAGAGCAAACATTGCTTCCTAGCGGCCAGGATGAAGAGTTCCTCACAAATATCTGGCAATCTGTGTGATGGGAACTTTCATTCCCTTTGCCTGCTGCTGACAAATAACAATTTTATGTGAGCCAGTGAATCAAAAGAGCCACATTTCAGAAACAGGGTACAATGAATAGCTGCCACTTTTTTTTTGTTTTAGTTTAGAGATACATCGCGGAAACAGGCCCTTCGGCCCACTGGGTCCATGCCGACCAGTGATCCACACACACTAATACTATCCTACACACACTATGGACAATTTACAATTTTACCAAGCCAATTAGCCTACAAACCTGTGGGAGGAAAACGGAGCACCCGGAGAAAACCCACGCAGGTCACAGGAAGAACGTGCAAACTCTATACAGACAGCACCCATGGTCAGGATCGAACCCGGGTGTCTGGCACTGTAAGGCAGCAACTCTACTGCTGCGCCACTGTGCTGCCCTTATACTATATGTGCATGTTAGCACGTGGCCAAGACTGACTTCCATCGTGTTGCCTTTCAGACGAAATATTCAGGAGAACTGTTCTGCTCAGCTAAGTGTTAAAAATCTCATTGCAGTATCTGTAGAATAACAGAAAGGTGACCAGACAGACAGAGGCCATTCAGCCCACCTACCATGCTGCATTAATGCAAAGTAATCCAGCTAATCTAACTTCCCCTTCCTCTTCCCTTAGTCCTGCAATTTTTTACCATTCAAGTAATAATTCATTGCCTTTTAGGACACGGTAGCTAAACTTGCATCCTTCATTCCTTTTGGCTGGGCATTCCAGATTCTAATCACTCACTGATGAAGATGAAGATAAATATAAAAGGGAGGTTCTCACATATCTTGTTACCATTAAGAAATGACAATCTGGTTAATGGTCTGCTGTTTGTGCACCCTGTTATGTCCTTGTTGGATGCCACAATTGTTGACATTAGACGCCAATCCTTTCATTTGCTGTGAAGCAGCTTGCAATATCATAAGGTGAGTGGAAGTGTAAATGCAAACCTTTCTGATGCATGTTCTTCTGACCAGACCTAGCTACCCTCCTTCCATGCCGATGTAAAGAGGAAGTGCTCTTTGTAGACTTACCAGACAGCTACTTAGGTTCAAATGTTAATTATGAAGGGAGCCTAGAGAAACATAGGGGCTGCATTCTTTGATATTTGGACGGTAAAACTGTGATTGGATAGAAGTCCATAATTTATTAAGGGGAACAGGCAGGGAATATTTCCCTTGATTATGGGGAGTTAGAGGATAGTTCAAAAATTGGAGCCACACCTTGCGAAAGTTATAAATAATTTTTATAGTAATTTGGCTTTGTTCATCCTCAAACAGCAAACAGCGTTGATGTTAAAGCTGGAGTTGATAGACTTTTGTTAACTAAACATACGAAGGAATATGAGAAGCAGGCAGGTATAAGGATCAGACTCGAGGAGCTGAATAGCTTACTCAACTGCTCACATTCCTCTTTGTATCCAAAGTTTTGGCAGATATATGAAATGGAGGGGTCAAAGAGGGAACAAGGAGAACATAAAGACGGTAAAATAAACATAACAAAGGGTGAATGTTCTGCTGCAAATCTCAGCTTTCATTTTGTTTCGCAGCCCTGCCTAGTTTAATTGTTATCAACAGATCGTTCTCCAAAAGATGTTCTAAATTCGCTGATTGATGGAAGCTCTCAATTGTTCCTTTACCTAAAAATAGCCTTTTGAACGTTGCTTTCATTTGCGTGGATTTCATTGCCTCATTTCCATCTCTGACAATGTTGACAGGCCATATCCTTTGCTTCAAAAATTATGCTTTTGTTCTTACGAAGGTTGTGATCTTCCTGAAGTACAGTTCCTGTTTTGAAAGATTCTGAATTTGGTTTCTAAAAATGACGCTGAAGAAAAGAGCACAGTATGTCCGCACGGTTGTGTTAACACCGATGTACGACGTGTGTGCGGGGAACATGTCTCATCACATTTACCAGCAAATTGCTTTCTCAGCATCAAAGATAAAAGACATCATTCAAATAGCTGGAATGCATACTTGAAAAATAAATAGATTACTGGGTTATCTAAAGATATATCTGTCATTGCAAATTAAGACAAAAATCCATGAATTGACAGATGATTTATCAATTAATATTTAGCTCATTTGTTCAGCTTGGTGACTGTAACAGCCTGTCCCGGACATCGAATTTTGAGTTTATTTATTCAGAGTTGTATTTCAGCAGGAAAGTAATTCTGCATGTGCGTGCGTGCGTGCATGTGTGTGATGGAGGATGTGTGTGATGGAGGATGTGTGTGATGGAGGATGTGTGTGATGGAGGATGTGTGTGATGGAGGATGTGTGTGTGTGTGTGTAAGTGTGAAGGTTGAAGGCAGAGATCAGATGGTATGAAGTGACGTTCACGTGGTCAATGAGTTCACATTTACTGAGATTTTCTTGCTCTTGTTGCTGCCTTTCCTGTTCAAGTTCCTTTGAGTAAGATGGATGCCATTGTAAAGAGTTCCACGGACCGAGAGCTTTGATCTGTCGAGTGTTTGAAAGCCCTGGGCCTGCACTCACTGAAGGATGAGGAGGGACCTCATTGAAACTTACCGAATAGTGAAAGCCCTGTATAGAGTGGATGTGGAGAGGATGTTTTCACTAGTGGGAGAGCCTAGGACCAGTGGCCATAGCCTCAGAATAAAAGGAAGTACCTTTAGAAAGGAGATATGGAGGAATTTCTTTAGTCAGAGGGTGGTGAATCTGTGGAATTCATTGCCACAGACAGCTGTGGAGGACAAGTCAGTGGATATTTTTAAGGTGGAGATAGGTAGATTCTTGATTAGTACGGATGTCGGGGGTTATGGGGAGAAGGCAAGAGAATGGGGTTGAGAGGGAGAGATAGATCATCCATGATTGAATGATGAAGCAGACTTGTTGGGCTGAATGGCCTAATTCTGCTCCTATAACTTATGAACTTTAGGTAAGTCAGGCTTTCGTTCTACAGTGACTCAGATTTTACTTCAAACTCCACTATCCCAGCTATTTGGTAACTTATGAAAATAGGTTAGATGGACATTTTGAAGTTCTCAAGGAAGAGTGTGGAGAAAAGCAAATGAGTGAAGTACAGTGGGACTTAGGTGCTCTTGTGAATTAATTGAAAAAAATAGCAGGACTAAAGACTGGTGAGAGCAGGATGAAGGGATCAGCAGCCTTACCACTAACTTTGTGAAGAGTCCGCATAGGCCTATATAATCTTCCGGTTGTTAGACACTTGAACTCCCCCTCCCATTCCCATAATAACCTTTCTGTCCTGGGCTTCCTCCACTGTCAGAGTGAGACCATATGAAAATTGGGGGAACAGCACCTCATATTTTGTTTGAGCAGCTTACACCTCAGCGGTATGAATATTGATTTCTCTAGCTTACAATACAATACAATACAATTTATTTGTTGTCATTTGAACCCAGAGGTTCAAGCGAAATTTGGTTTCTGCAGTCATACAAACAAGAAGAAGAACCAAGACACAACACAATTTACACGAACATCCATCACAGTGAATCTCCTCCTCACTGTGATGGAAGGCAAAGTCTTATCTCTCCCCTGCACTCCTCGTTCTCCTCCCGATGTCAGAGTCAAAGCCCCCGGCGGGCGATGGTAAATAAGTCCCGTGGCAATTGTAAAGCCGCGCCGGGTGATGCAAGGCCGCGCTCCGGGTCTTGGTGTTGGAGCCCCTGGCGTGCGCTAACAAGTCCCGCAGCCATTTAAAGCCGCGCCGGCCGGGCGATGTAAGGCCCCGCTCCAGGTCATCCTCAACCCCGTAACTCGGGCGGGAGAAGTCGTCGTTGCGGAAGCCCCGAAAAGCGGTCTCCCAGCAGGGACCCGCGGGCTCCCGGTGTCACCGTCCACCGGGCCGGCGGCTGGTGCCCCCGAATCTCCTGGGTCGGGCCGCAGCAGCTTGCCACCACAGCTCCTCCCGCTCCGAACTCGGCCAGCTCCACGATGGTGGGTAAGTCCGCAGCTCCGCGATTGGAGCCCCAGTTCGTTCTGGTTGGAGGCCGCTCCACGGTGCTCGGCCCCAACGACAACGGAGACCCGACAGAGAAAAGGTCGGGTTCTCCGTGCAGGGGAAAGATTTAAAAATGTTTCCCCACCCCCCACCCCCCACACACATACCCAGTTTAAAATTTTTTTAAAAACTACATACAAACGAGACAAAAAATAAAAAAACGACAGACGGACTGCAGAGGCCGCTGCGACGTGAGTCGCGCCGCCCACCCGGGGTGGGCTTCAAGTAACCCTGGCTTTCCCTCTCTCTCTCCAGCCCTTCCTCACCGTAGTTCTCCGACTAGTTTCACTGTCCTGATTTATTTTACTGATTGTATGCCTCGTTGTCGCCTTCCCCTCAGCTTACAATGAATCATTCGACATTTCCTTGATATTACACTTTGATTTGTCATTTTCACACCCTACCCTTCCATATCTCTAGTCTCCCTCTCCCCTAACTCAAGCTGAAGATGGGTCTTGACCCGAACCATTCACCAATTCATTCTCTCCAGAGATGCTGCCTGTTCCCACTGAGTTACTCCAGCATTTTGTGATTATCTTCAGTGTAAACCAGCATCTGAAGTTCCTTCCAACAGAAGAGACATAATGCCTTGGCCCAGGCAATTGACCCATTATAACAATCAAGTTATGTACAATCGAATTTATGAAGCACCAACTGAAAGTCACTGCCTCAAAATGGCAGCTGCTTTGTTGCCGTGGCAATCGGTCATCATACTCAGCTAGCTGAGGGCCCAAATGTCAAAGTCTGGCTTTGGTTATTTATTCAGAATACTAACCTGTCTATTCTATTCACAGGTGTAAACAAAGCTGCTGCACACATTATAGAATTTATCTTTTATTTCCCTCAAACCATAGATCTCTCTTTTTATTTCTAATTATTTTAGCCATCAACAAAGTCATTAACAATTAGCCACAAATCGCTAGACTTAATTGACATCTACTTTGAAAAACATTCTGTTGCAGCAGGATTGAGGCTTGTGATTCTCTCTGGAATTATGCATTACATCAGTTTCTTTTCCTAGCTAAATTACATCATTCGAGCCCCATGATACTCGAACATGCAGTTCTGTAAGATGCCTAATAGCATTAACCTAGCTGTGACCAGACTGTCGTAGAGCTTGCCTCATGAAGAACATTTTGGGATTTATTTTTCAGATGCTTATTATGAGACAATTGCTTTCATATGTCAATATTAATCTGACTCAAAACATAAAATTAACAAATTAGTCACAAATGTGATACATCAAGTCAACAGTTTTCCACTACAATAAAAATATGAACTGTTAGAAGACAGGTTTAAGCCACATCTGTGGAGGTAAGGGAATGGCCAATGGGTAGGGAGGGTCCAGAGCCCGCAGGTCAGGAGATCAACCGGTTATAAGGTCATAAGTGATAGAAGTAGAATCGGTCCATCAAGTCTACTCTACCATTCGATCATGACTGATATATCTTTCCCTCTTAACCCCATTCTCCTGCCTTCTCCCCATAACCTCTGATGCCTGTACTAATCAAGAATCCATCTATCGCTGCCTTAAAAATATCCGCTGACTTGGCCACCACAACCTTCTGTGGCAAAGAATTCCACTGATTCCCTGTCCTCTGACTAAAGAAATGTGTCCTCATCTCCTTCCGAAAAGAACGTTCTTTAATTCTGAGGCTATGACCTCTAGTCCTAGACTCTCCCACTCATGGAAACATCCTCTCCACAACCACTCTATCCAAGTCTTCCACTATTCTGTATGTTTCAATGAGGTTCCCAGACTCACACAACTATGATAGAATGGTCAAAGAATGAACAGCTAACCCCTCTTCCACCCCCTCTTCCACCCCCTCCCCCCCCCCCCCCCCCCCTCCCCCCCCATCCCTGTTTTCCAGGTTTCTCTGCTTTTGGCCAAAGGAAATTCTAGGCTTTGGACTTCCTGGCCTATTTACAACTTGTAAGTCGTAAACCAATGTCACCTGACTGGATGAATCCAGTGAGAACAGTGGTGACTTAAGGGCCTGTCCCACCAGCATGCGATTGCATGCGTCTAGCGCGACCAATGTGGTGGCTTGAGGCGTACGGCCTCGCGGAGCCGGTCCCACTTCCAACCGCGGAGCCGTCTGGAGTTGTGCGGGGCTGGTCCCGACATCATACTCACCAATCAGCTGGGCAGGAGGCGGGCCGACTGAATTTGGACATCGCACGGCGTCGGGCGGTTACGTCATCACGCAACGGCACGCCGGGCGGTAACGTCTCGCGTAATGCCACGCACTAGGCGTACGCCGTCAAGACGCTGCGTACGACATCGAGACCCTGCGGACGCCCGTCGAGGCGCTGCGTATGACCTCAATGCGGCTGCGGTCCGGCAGGCCCTTGTCGCGCGGAATCTTTGGACAGTGTCAGTTTTTCAGAGCCCCGCGCAACTCCATACGGCTCCGGCGATCGAAGTGGGACCGGCCCCGCGAGGTCGTACGGCTCAAGCGACCATGTTAGGTCGCGCTAGCCGCATGCAGTCGCATGCTGGTGGGACAGGCCCTTTAAGCCAGAAGAGTTGTGCCCATTGATATGCATGGGATGTTAAATCTCTGTGGGATCTATTTGGTAAACCAAAGGTTTCATCAGTTTTTAAACATTATCACAAGAAATAGTTGAGGCACATAGCATTGAGCAAAGAAAGTTAAGGAAAGGAAGATAAACATTGAAAGGAAAAAGGAATGGATGATCACGTTGAGAAGGTGAAGTGAAAAGGGGTATAAGGAGTTTTGTTGATCCATGGGTCATAGATCAAACGAATGGAGTCTTTGCAGTATTTTCTGTAACATACTCATTCTCTCCAAAGCTGCAGTTCTACAATGCTAAGAATCACATTCTGTACTCTATGTCTTTTGCTGTGCTCTTCCTATTGTACTTGAGTTTGACTTGATTGGATCTATGTATAATATTATCTGATCTGTTTGAATAGGATTCAAAACATTGAATAGCATTCAAAACATATACTAATGGATACAAAATGTAATTGCAGTAAAAAATAAATGGAATTGGAATTTCATCATAGTGGTAGAGCACATACCCATCTCATCCATGCCGACCAAGTTGCCAACCACAGCTAGTCCCATTTTCCTGCATTGCTCCATTACGCTTTGAACCTTTTCTGTCCGTGCATCAGTTCAAACCTTTTGTTAACCATTGTAAGGGGTAGGCCATTTAGAACGGGGTGAGGAAAATCTTTTTCACCCAGAGAGTTGTGAATCTGTGGAATTCTCTGCTTCAGAAGTCAGTGGAGGCCAATTCCCTGGATGTTTTCAAGAGAAAGTTAGATAGAGCTCTTAAAGATAGCGGAGTCAGGGGATATGGGGAGAAGGCAGGAACGGGGTGCTGATTGTGGATGATCAGCCATGATCACAGTGAATGGCGGTGCTGGCTCGAAGGGCCGAATGGCCTACTCCTGCACCTATTGTCTATTGTCTATTGTAATTGAACCCATCTCCACCCCCACATCCATTGGCAGCTCAATTCATATGCCCACCACACTGTGTAAATAAAGTTGCCCATCAGGTCCTCCTTAAATCTTTCCCCTCTCGCCTTTTCGACCCCCTTACCCTGGGATAAAGTGTGTGACCATTCAACTTATAGAGTCATGCAGCTTGGCCAAGTAGGCCCTTCGGCTCGACTTGCCCATGATGACTCAACATGCCCCATCTATATTCATCCCAACCTGCCCAAGTTTGGTCCATATCCCTCGAAACCTTTCCCATTCATGTACTTGTCCAAATGTCTTTTAAACATTGTTATAGTGTTGGCCCGTATGATTTTAAACCTCTCTATAATGTCAGCCCTCAGCCTCCTATGTTTCAGTGGAAAAAAGCCATATTCTCTCCTTCTGACTTAAACCCCCCAGTCCCAGTGAATCTACTTACAACCTTTCCAGCTTAATAACATTCTTCTTCTAGCAGGACGACGGCAACTGTACACAATAACGTCTTTAGTCAAACTAAAACAAAATTAACTATTAGCATTTATACAAAACCCTTTATAAGGTAAAATATCCAAATGCACCTCAGGGGAATAATTTCAAACAATATTTGATAGCGGGGCACCTGAAATGTTTAGAGATTGAGCCAGGGGTAAGTCATAAAGAGAAACTTAAATGAAGATTCAGGGACAGTTTCTTCCCAGCTGTTATCAGGCAACTGAATCATCCTACCACAATCGGAGAGCAGTCCTGAACTACCTCTTTGGTGACCCTCGGACTAACCTTGATCGAACTTTGCTAGCTTTACCTTGCACTAAATGTTATCATGCATCAATACACTGTAAATGGCTCGATTGTAATCAGGTATTGTCTTTCTGCTGACTGGTTAGCACGCAACAAAAGCTTTTCAATGTACCTCGGTACACGTAACAATAAACTAAACTGAACTGAACTGAACTGACTAAGAGGTGGAGAGATGAAAATGACCCTGGGAGGAATTCCACAACTTATGTCTATGTTCTTTGTTTTATATTAACTTAAGGCCTGAGTAGCTGAAGGCACAGCAATCAATTATTTGTGCTTACAATTAGGGAAGTACAAAAATGGAGGCGGGCAAAGAATTTGATGATTTGAAGGGCTGGTGGGGAACACGGAGCTAGAAAGTAGTGTGATCATGGAGGGATTTGAAAACAGGAATGTGTTTTAAAAGCAAATGTTTCCATGTCAGCAATCAAAGTTCGTCAGTCAACACAGGAGAGAAGGTTGCAGTGATTAGGTGAGGCCAAGCCCTTGCAGAGTGGGAAGCTATCCAAGAAAGTAAATAAATAAGGCAGAATCAATTAGGTAAACCTAAAACTGAATGGTCTTTGCTGTTACTGGTCCCACCTGAAGTGATCAATTAACAACCAAAACCTACCCTGGTTGTCTCTAGCTGTCAGTCCAGTAGTCCAGCTGAAGGTACGTTCGTGTTGAGAGGGTGTGTATTCTGCAGCAAAGTCTTGTTAGAATAATAATTAATGCCCTAATTTCTGCATTTGCAGTTTTAATAGTACATTTTGAGTGGATACATTAGCCAGCAATGATAAAGAACTTTTGAATAACCTCAGCATGTCACAGGACCCGAGGAAGCACAGCATTTCATTTATGTATAACAGGTTCCCAATATTATCAAAGGGCGGCACAATGCACATCTGGTGGTGCTGCTACCTCAGTGCCAGAAACCCGGGTTCGATCCTCACCTGAGGTGCTGTCTGTGTGGAGTCTGAACGTTCTCCCTGTGACTGTGTGGGTTTCCTCTGGGTGCTCTGGTTTCCTCCCACATGCCAAAGACATGCTGGTTTGTCGGCTAATTGGCCTCTGTAAAAATTGCCCCTTGCGTGTCGGGAATGGATGCGAAAGTGGGATAAGATTAAACGGGTGTGAGCAGGCGATTGATATGAACTGGTGATCGATGGTCACTGTGAACTTGGTGAGCGGAAGGGCCTGTTGCCACGCTGTATCAATTTGTCTGTGATAGGCATTGAAGGATTAAGAACTAGTCAGGACATTGGGGACAATGCACTGTTCTTAAAAATTGTGCCAAGGGATTGCTTATGCCCAAATAAGAGCAGACAGTGACACCTGTGGTAAGAAGGACAGCATTGCTGGTACAACCCCTTCATTGCCATGTTGAAGGATCAGCCTAGATTATGAGCTCAACTCATCAAAGTGGTGTTTATCCCTGACTCGAAAAAAGGATTGTCCTAACTGAGCACCAGTTGTAAACATAAGATCTTTGTCCTGACTATCCCTCACCTAACAGGTTCTTTGTTCATTGTCACAACACTGTTGCGGGACCTGATGTAAAATGGCTGCTGTGTTTCCTATATGATGTTGACCTCAAGGTCTTGGTGTAAAGAGGTACGGACATCGAAATTGACTGGAAAGTTGCCCTATAAGTGAAGTCTTTCTGTTTTCTTGTTCTTTTTAAATTCACGATATTATGTGATCTGTTAGAACCACATGAGAGGATAAATATGACCTCAGATTAACATCACTTCAGAATGACATAAACTGTAAGAGATAAATTAAAATATTAACAGTGTCAAATTATTAATATATTCTGATATGTAGTGCACTGGACAGTGATATTAAGCAGAGCGTGTTTGGTTTTGATTTTTTCCACCCTCTTCACCCCTCCTGACTACTTGTAAATGTTGCAATTCATTTCTACTTCCTGTCAACACCAAATGCAGATTTCAGTCTATTTTAGATGCACCCTCACACTATTCTCTCTGGTAGAAGCAGAGAGGGAGCAAGTAGTTTGATCCAGGTTTACTGGGTTTATTCAGGCAGTCAGCTCAATGGCACTGCCCTGACTGCAGCGATCAGAACTCCAATCACACCAGCAGCCATAACATTGTCCAAGGCAGTTGAGGATTTTACCGACTAGGCCGGCAATACCATTGGCAATGGTGCCATCTACAGCACATAGTAAGATCTCCGACACAAATACAAAAGTTACTGCCACTGATTGTAGGTAGAATGCATAAAGTGGGAGAATCATCATATAACCATATAACCATATAACCATATAACAATTACAGCACGGATACAGGCCATCTCGGCCCTACAGGTCCGTGCCGAACAATTTTTTTCCCTTAGTCCCACCTGCCTGCACTCATACCATAACCCTCCATTCCCTTCTCATCCATATGCCTATCCAATTTATTCTTAAATGATACCAACGAACCTGCCACCACCACTTCCACTGTAAGCTCATTCCACACCGCTACCACTCTCTGAGTAAAGAAGTTCCCCCTCATGTTACCCCTAAACTTCTGATGAAAACCAGTGTCCTTTCTTTCCACTGCAAAGTAATGATTATAGTAAGATTAAACGAGAATTTACCAGTTTGAAGTTTAATCTTGATTTTATGAGGAGTTACGATGAGCGATTACGTGAAGAAGGGACGTCCGTCTGCGTGCGCGTCAATCTTCAAAGCAGCGGTGTTAAATCACAGATAAAAAAGAAGACCTGAGAATAGTAAGATTGTGAAAAACTAGAACTTCCATATGACCTTGATAATATGAGGGTGGGAGCGGTGGGCACGTAATCGCTCATCGTAACTCCTCATAAAATCAAGATCAAACTTCAAACTGGTAAGTTCTCGTTTAATCTTACTATTTTACTTCAGAGTCACGTGAGTGACTACGTGAAGATTTCAAAGCTCTGTGATTTTACGCCGGTTATGAATCCAAGCGTCACACACTGAATGGATTGACCATGGATGCGTGTAATTATTAAAGCATTCAGACATTACATAGTTAAGTAAAGAAAGTGATGCTTTAAATGAAAGAAAAGTATTTAAAAAAGTTACCCCTCCCAACCTTGGGGGGAAACTAAGGGACAGAACTTAAAATGGTACGTGCAAACACCCCCAGTCCGGTTATGGGTTTGTTATAAAAACCGGTGGACCGTTATTTCATTCGTCCATCCTGCAGCCACTAGGATGTCGTTAAGGGGCACGTCCATAGCTCTTGCTGCCAACGTAGATGCAGCCCTGGTGGAGTGAGATTTAACGATATAAATGTTCACTCCTGCTACCGCCATTACCTCCTTTGACCATTTAGAGATGATTTGAGTTGATACCTTCTGGTGTGTTTTTTTATGGCTGATGAGGACCGATTGTTCTGAGCCTCTGAGGTTCTCCGTAACTCTCAGATAGTGGTGTTAGTACGTTACCACACACACAACCGTTGGTCCTCTGGATATGCCAAGAACTGGATCTCCATCACTGGCATTTCTGGCCTGCTCTGTTTTATCAGGTTCCTGATTAGGAATGTTATGTTGTTCATATTGGTGGTCATGTAGTCCAACCGTAGCTTTTGCAGTGTCTGGACTCTTTGTCAGCATACCACCTTCAGGATTAGTTATAGGTGGTCCCCACTGTCAAAGTAGGGTTAGTACCATGCTCACATCCCATGTGTCCGTGTAGCTTGGCCTTGGAGGTATTAAGTTGTAAATTCCATTCATGAATTTTGTTGTAAAGGGGTGCGCTCCTATCGACCCGTGCCCTGCTTCCAGCATCAGATAGGAGGAGAGTGCGCCTCTGGCACTATAGATTGCACTATAACTTTGTTTATAGTTATGGTACAGAGTTGATAGGAACTCCAAGACATCCGTTATCCGAACTGTGTTGTATTTGTTCGGACAGTCCTATGCCTTGACATGGCCTCCACAGAATCTGCAGACCGACAAGTTAATACGTTCATGTAGTGGATGATTACTCCCTGTAACTGGGTTCACTAGGAAGTCCCTGCTCTTGGGTACAGCCATAACTGGCTGGACTATATTTCCCAAATTTTTTGGGAACCAGGCTTGAGTAGGCCAATTTGGCACTACCAATATGCCTGTGGCTTAGTCTTGCTTGATTTTGGACAAGCATCGGTTTGTGAGACAAATTGGAGGAAAGCATACATAAACATTCCTCCCCAATTGAGGGAGAAAGCATCCACTGCCTTAGCTCCTGGATCCAGCTCGCAGGACACGTATCTGGGTAACTGATGGTTTGGTCTAGATGCAAACAGATCAATATCTGGTATGCCAAATCGTGTAGTTATTTCGTTAAATACTGCCCGATTCAACATCCATTCTGTGTTGTTATTAAACATTCGTGATCCAGCATCTATCACCATGTTATATCTTGGGACGGCAGATGGCACAATGGGCTAAGTGTTCAGCTGGCGACCGGAAGGTAGCCGGTTCAAATCCCGCTTGGAGTGCATACTGTCGTTGTGTCCTTGGGCAAGACACTTCACCCACCTTTGCCTGTGTGTGAATGTGTGTGAGTGATTGGTGGTGGTCGGAGGGGCCGTAGGCACAGATTGGCAGCCACGCTTCCGTCAGTCTGCCCCAGGGCAGCTGTGGCTACAGAAGTAGCTTACCACCACCGAGTGTGACTGAGGAGTGAATTAATAATGCGATGTAAAGCGCCTTGAGTATTAGAAAGGCGCTATATAAATCCCATCCATTATTATTATTATTACCTCGTAGCTAGACCGCTGTAACCCAAATATTCCTCTCGATACACCAGTGCCAAATGAGGTTCGACAATCTGTCGCAAGATACAGATTTTACACCACCCTTGTGATTGATATATGCCACCGCAGTGGTGTTATCAATCTGAATTTGAACAAGCACAGGTTGCATATCGCTACAGAAAACCTTCATTCCATCTGCCCCCACAGCTCTTGACTGTGTTTGTGGCTCCCCATCCTTAGCCGCTAGCATTGGTCTGAACCACCGATGGCTTTCGAGCAAAATTTCCCTTGAGCTGTCTCTCGTTCGTTATCCACCATAGTTTATCAACAATGGCCTCTGCTGGTAATCCATAGTTTTGCCAATTTGGCCTGCATGTAATCTGAGTGTTCGTTCCTTTGCTCGCTGTAAATTCTGGTAATGTAAAGGCCCGTGACGTACTGCTGGAAATGCAGGTACTATTTGCCAATTACACTCGCTGTTTGCCTGATAGATTGACTATCAGGTCATAGCAGGCTTACTTAATCTTGTTGTTTGCCCCTAGGCAAAGTCACCAACATATTTACTGTTTTTAATAGTAAATCCTGGGTAATCAATTACCCTTGTAGGTGTCAATTTTGATTTAACTGGATGGATGAGGTAACTAATTCTTTCAAACAGCATTTTGGTTTGCTTTGACTGATGCTTCTGCCAATTCTTGGTGACTCCAAATTGAAAATGTCCTCCAAATATGCCATTACTATGTGGTTTTGAGACCTTTGTAGTCCCAGAATTGGTTTCCGTAGTTTAGTCAATAGTCTAGGAGCTGCTGTCAACCCATTTGGCAGAGCCATGCCATCCAGTTAAACTTCAAATATCTCCTGTTCTTAGTGAATAGACACCGAATAGTATGCATCTTTGAGGTTGATGCATGCCATGTGACCATTTTATAGGAAAACATAGAAACATAGAAATTAGGTGCAGGAGTAAGCCATTCGGCCCATTCAATATGATCATGGCTGATCATCCAACTCAGCTCCTATAAACAGTTGTTAGATCGTAACAAAATTTTACTGTTCTCAAAGTCTGTACTGCACAAATGAGTTAAACCTGGATGAAGTGACATCCTCCATCTGTCACCTGTCCTGGAAGGCAATCCTGCCCATAATACTGGGCCTGCCTCGAAGACAACTCCGGTCTGAGTTCCAAGTCTGCTTGGAACCTATGGTGTAAACCTATGCAGTAAAATAATCACATGTTGTTATCTGTTTTTTAAAACCAGATCTGAAATTCATGTTATTGTCATTTTGAACAAAAACACAAGAGTAAAATTACCAACATGTAACTGGCCCACAATCCCTTGTTTCGGTAAACCCAGACCCACCTACCTCCATGGCTACCGGTGGTCTTGTGGTAAGCCCAAAGGCCCCTGATGCGGGTTCCTTTTCTCTCCTTGATTGGGAGTAGGACTGGTGGGGAGTGTGGATTCCATGTTTCTCCTGACCTCTGCATGGGTCTTGGTCTGAAAACCTTATCATACTGAGCTTGCCTTGCCTTGGAGACGGTGCTACGGCGGCTGAGGCGGCGTTCTGGCGGCGGCGACCTGGATCCGGGGCTCGGCCGCGGGCCAGTGGAGGACAATGTCGGGAGCTCGCAGGTCACAGGCTGGTGCCTGTTTTCCGGAGCTCCCGTTGCAACAGCTGCGGGCAGCTTCGACCACCCCTGGGCCGCGGAGCTTGAACCGCGGGACTGATGCCATCGCCCGGTGGGGTATCGCCTCGGCGCAGAGGGAGAAGAGGAGGGAAGAGACAGTAACTCTAAGACTTTTGCCTCACAGTGAGGAGGTGTTTGGTGAACTCACTGTGGTGGATGTTAATTTGTGTTTATTGTGTTTTGTTATTATTACATGTATGGCTGCAGGCAACAGCATTTCGTTCAGACCGAAAGGTCTGAATGACAAATAAAGGATTCAATTCAATTCAATTCAATTCAATTCAATTCAAGACAATTCTGGCCATAATTCTGAGTCTGCCTTGAAAGACGACTCTGATCATATTTCCGTGCCCAGCTTTCAAGCTACCACCGGCTTTAGTGAACTGCTTATCCCCTATGGAGGTGTGGGGTGTGTTTGTCGCCTACTGATGAAGTTTGCTTGTCATTGTACCTTGATTGGTCCGACAGCTTTTGCTTCCTTCTTCTGGTCTTACCTGAAGAGAGGATTCGGCGGCTGGTTTCTCCAAAATCACCCTGATAGCGCTGTTCCCTTGCCGGCATTTGTGCGAATATTCTGCCAACTGCTGGCTCTTGAGGCCATATGCATGTGCTTCAGTATGTTCATACTTTAAATTCGAGATCAGTTACCTACTGATCACTCACACTCCCCTCCACTGAGAGTGAGATTTGTAAGCAGCCCTGAAAACAGGTGCTGCCGCAGGCCCCTGAGGATACCTGCGCTGACATGGCCCCTCCAGCGGACCTAAATGAGATTCTTGCTTTGGGTCAGACTGAAACTGACCATGGATGCTCCTCTCCTCAGAACAGGAGACATTTGTGCAGCCCTGAAACAGGTGCCGCTGCCTGCGGGTTCTCCATAATTCCCGGGCTGATAACTCCCTCCTTTGGAGTATATCATTGTGGAGCACCTCTCCATCAGGTGCTCCATGTGGGTTTTGAATGTTTAAACACGTTACCCATGAAGGAGGTTATCTTCTCCATCCGGGATCCTCCTGGCCTACCCTCCAATTGGGTTTCCCTAGGTACTCCTGGACCGTTTTGTTTTCCCCATGTGTGAGGCTGCTGGCACGGCCTGCTGTAGAGGCCCGGGCTGATACTGCTCCCTCCTTCGGAGCAGATCATTGTTGGAGCAACTTCTCCATAAGTTGCTCGATGTGGGAGAGTCGTCCTCAGACGCTCTCCGTTGAGGGAGGGTATCCCTCTTCCCCGGACTCATCTGAGTCAACGGGTGTCAGACTTGCGGGTGGTTTTTACGTCCCGCAGGACCACCACGGAGCTCCTCCTCCTGCACCAAGTCTTTCCTGCCGGTTCTGCCGGCGGTAATGTCGGGAACAAGACCGTCGCCCGCTACTGGGAATGCTGCGGTCTTCGGCAGCCGACTTCCCCGCGGACCGTCTCCTTGACATCTGGGCTCTGAAACTACAAAAAGCTTCAAGTCCGAGAGAACGCAGGTAAGTAGTTCAACTTTCCTTACCTGCCGATCCTGACGGCTGGGAGGACACAGTGCCTCTCCAGTCCGTCATGCGCGTTGCGTTCAGACGTAATGACGCGCACGCAGACGGACGGCCCTTCTTCACGTAGTCACTCACGTGACTCCGAAGTAAAATCCGGCATCGGCTGTGATGGAGATGGGATTGCATATATACATGATGCATGCAGTCCTAAACAACTACAATGTTATCAATTTGTTCGAGCATTAAGGATTTTCGTATAAAGGGTGGTGGGTATATGGAATGATCTTCCCGAAGAGGTAGTAGAGACAGGTAGTATGGACAGGAAAGGTTTAGAAGGATATGGGCCAAACAAGGGCAGTACGATGGTGCAGGGGTAGGAGTTGCTGCCTTAGAGCGCCAGAGACCTGGGTTCGATCCCGACTACGGTTGCTGTTTGTACAGAGTTTGTATGTTCTCCCTGTGACTGCATGCGCCAATGCACCTATGTCCACAGTGTATCTGTGGTTTCCTCTAACACTCCAAAGACGTACAGGTTTGTAGGTTAATTGGCTTGGTATAATTGTAAATTGTCCCTAGTGTGTGTAGGATAATATGAGTGTGCGGCGATCACTGATTTGTACTCGAGGGCTGAAGGGCCTGCTTCAGCGTTGTATCTCTAAACTAAAACTAAACTAAACTAAAGGCAGGTGGGACAAATGTAGATGGCCATCGTGGTCGGTGTGCCAAGCCTCTATGTATGACTCTGTGACTCCATGAGGGAGTCGCGGAAAATATTTTTAGGAAACCCACAAAATGAATGTGAGTAAAGGTAGCTTAGGTCCAGCAATGGAAGATATTGGCTCAGGATAAATCTACACAGCATTATGTCATGGAATTGGTTGCCACAGAAGGTTGTGGAGGCAAAGTCAGTGGATATTTTTAAGGCAGAGATAGATAGATTCTTGATTAGTCTGAGGTTATGGAGAGACGGCCGGAGGGAGAGATAGACCAGCCATGATTGAATGGCAGAGTAGACTGGATGGGCCGAATGACCTAATTCTTCTTTTAGAACTTATGAATTTATCCAGTAAGATAGGCCAGTTGCCATTATTTGTTGGGCTCTGGAGGTGTACAGAAGGACCTGGTGTGCAAAGACAAAGAGCGCTGAAGATGTCAGCATGGATATTTAGATGTTGACGTGGACTACAGGCTGCTTTCCTTTATTAGCCAGGGCATAGAGTATACGATTAGGGAGGTATTAGCACAATGTAACGAAACATTGGTCGGTCCACAACTGGAATATTATATGCACTGCATTTTAGGAATTGTCAACATAGGCTCCAAGGTCCACTCATCACCTACGATCTTATGGTCTTATGACAGCATAACCTATTTTGAAGATAGATTCCTCTGTTTGAAAGCATGAAACGACTGGAAAGCAAAGCAAAGGAAAGGAAACAGGACTTTGAGATTTGAAGATTGGTCCCTCCATTGACCACCAGTTGTGGAGCCTGACTGGGAGTGTGTTGCTAAGGAACAAACTTCCCAGCCACAAACATTCAACTCTCTGCTTAATCTGTGAAAGACATCATCCTCAAACGTCAGCACCACTGACAACAGCAAGACAGTATTTTAAAGTCGGGACCAGGAATGCAAATTATGGCTCTCTGCCATCATTCATTCAAAGAAGCACAATTCACTTGATTGACAAGAACAAGAACACAATAAAATTGAGCCAGGGGGTGCCCAGGGGCTCAAGCCTGCCCCAGTGATCAATATGATTGTGGCTGATCCATGCTGGCCTCATTCCTCTTCTATGGATAGGAAAGGTTCAGAGGGATACGAGCCAAACAAAGACAAATGGGACTAGCTTAGCTGAGATGGGGCATGTTAGTCAGCATGGACGAGTTGGGTCGAATGGCCTATTTCCATATCATATTACTCTATTGGTCTGGGTGCCAGGGGTTATGGAGAGAAGGAAGGAGAATGGGGTTTGGAGGGAGAGATAGATCAGCCATGATTGAATGGCAGAGTAGACTTGATGGGCCGATTGGCCTAATTCTGCTCCTATCACATGACATGGCAGGAGAATGGAGTTGAGAGGGAAAGGTAGATCAGCCAAATAGACTTGATGGGCCAAATGACCTAATTCTGCTCCTCTAACTTATTGAACATGAACTAAGACTTCAGGACTTCATGCCTATACTCCATAACCTTAACTTCCTCAATCTTTCAAATATTTATCTATTTCCACCATAAATACATCTAACAGTCTGGCCTCCCAGCAGCAGAGATTTTGAGAGATTTATTACCCTCTGGGAGAAGACATTTCTAAACATCTCAGTTTTAAATGACCATCCTCTTATTTTGTAGCCACGTCCCCTTGTCGGTGACTCTCCCACTCGTAAAAATATTTTAACATCTATCCTGCCAAGACCCCTTGGCAACTTAAATGTTTGAGTGAGTTCACCACTCATGCTTCTAAACTCTGAGGAAAGCAGATGGTCAATAATTTCAAGCTCCGAAATATAAATATCTCTCAACAATTTGAACTTGTCCAATCACATTGATTCCATGGCGAAAAGAGCAGACCAATGCTTCTGCTTTCCACAGAAGACTAAGGAGAATCAACATGTCTCTGATGATTCATAGAAACATAGAAACATAGAAAATAGGTGCAGGAGTAGGCCATTCGGCCCTTCGAGCCTGCACCGCCATTCAATATGATCATGGCTGATCATCCAACTCAGTATCCTGTACCTGCCTTCTCTCCATACCCCCTGATCCCTTTAGCCACAAGGGCCACATCTAACTCCCTCTTAAATATAGCCAATGAACTGGCCTCAACTACCTTCTGTGGCAGAGAATTCCACAGATTCACCACTCTCTGTGTGAAAAATGCTTTTCTCATCTCGGTCTTAAAAGATTTCCCCCTTATCCTTAAACTGTGACCCCTTGTTCTGGACTTCCCCAACATCGGGAACAATCTTCCTGTATCTAGCCTGTCCAACCCCTTAAGAATTTTATCAGTTTCTATAAGATCCCCCCTCAATCTTCTAAATCTTACCAATTTCTCATGAAGCACCACAGAAAGTATCCGAAAGATAGACATGAAATGTTGGAGTAGCTCAGTGGGACAGGCAGCATATCTGGAAAGAAGGATGGGTGGAGGGCAGATCATTACGTATATTTCTATGCATAGCTGTTTGAATGCTCGAGGGATTGAGGGTTATGGGGAACTGGCGCAGAAGAGAAATTGAAGCCAGCACGGATCAGACGTGGTCTATTGAATGGTGGAGCAGGCTAGAGGGGTCTGGTGGTCTACTCTTGCTCCTATTTCCTTGTGTCCTTGTGTTCTCTGTTGAAATATTCCTCCTAAAACCTCCTCTAAACATCTTATACCTCACCTGAAACCTATGCGGCCTGGTAATATACACCCCTTCCATGACTGTCATGATTTTGTATGACTCTATCAGGTCCATCTTCTGTCTTGCCCTTAGAGAACAAACCAAGCCTATCTAGTCCTTCCTCAAAATAAAGTATTCTGTCACTGGCGTACATAAGTGTGAGGAAATTAGATAGGATGAATGCACATTGTCTTTTACTATCTAAATGATGTCAAGTTGGGAAAAGGGGAAGTACAACAGGATCTGGGGGTCCCTGTTCATCAGTCAATGAAAATAAGCATGCAGGTACAGCAGGAAGTGAAAAAAGCGAATGGCATGTTGCCATTCATAACAAAAGGAGTTGAGTATAGGAGCAAAGAGGTCCTTCTGCAGTTGTACAGAGCCCTAGTGAGACCACACCTGCAGTATTGTGTGCAGTTTTGGTCCCCTAATTTGAGAAAGGACATTCTTGCTATTGAGAGAGTGCAGCGTAGGTTTACAAGGTTCTTTCCCGGGATGGGTAATTGTCATATAGAAACATAGAAACATCGAAATTAGGTGCAGGAGTAGGCCATTCGGCCCTTCGAGCCTACACCGCCATTCAATATGATCATGGCTGATCATCCAACTCAGTATCCCGTACCTGCCTTCTCCCCATACCCTATGATCCCCTTAGCCACAAGGGCCACATCTAACTCCCTCTTAAATATAGCCAATGAACTGGCCTCAACTACCCTCTGTGGCAGAGAGTTCCAGAGATTCACCACTCTCTGTGTGAAAAAAGTTTTTCTCATCTCGGTTTTAAAGGATTTCCCCCTTATCCTTAAGCTGTGACCCCTTGTCCTGGACTTCCCCAACATCGGGAACAATCTTCCTGCATCTAGCCTGTCCAACCCCTTAAGAATTTTGTAAGTTTCTATAAGATCCCCTTTCAACCTCCTAAATTCTAGAGAGTATAAACCAAGTCTATCCAGTCTTTCTTCATAAGACAGTCCTGACATCCCAGGAATCAGTCTGGTGAACCTTCTCTGCACTCCCTCTATGGCAATAATGTCCTTCCTCAGATTTGGAGACCAAAACTGTACGCAATACTCCAGGTGTGGTCTCACCAAGACCCTGTGCAACTGCAGTAGAACCTCCCTGCTCCTATAAATCCTTTTGCTATGAAAGCTAACATACCATTCGCTTTCTTCACTGCCTGCTGCACCTGCATGCCTACTTTCAATTGTATTGTATTGTATTGTATATCTTTATTGTTATTTTCCTGAGTACTCGCATACCCAGAGGAAACAAAAAAAACGTTACTCAAACCAGTGTCCATTCAGTGTGCAGTAAAAAATAAATAGAAATAAAAATACATATATCATGAACAAGTTTAACACTACTCTCAACTAAACATCAACAGGCGTTCCGATCGGCAGCGGCACGACAGTGGCTCTGTCCAGGTTGGTGGTTGGTGCGCGATACTTTGGCAGGGGGCAAAGTCCGTTTAACAGTCTTATAGCCTGCGGGAAGAAGCTGAGGAGCATCCTGCTGGTTTTGCAGCTAATGCTCCTGTACCTCTTCCCAGATGGCAGGATGGAGAATATGTGATGCGATGGGTGGTAGGGGTCTTTGATGATGGAGATGGCTCTGTTGATACATCTCTTCCTGTATATGTCCAGCAAGAAAGGGAGTGGAGCACCAATAATCCTGCTGGCGGTCTTCACAAACCTGTCATTGGTGCCGTTCGTACGCTTTGCAGCACCCGAACCAGGAGGTGTATGGTGTTGTTTTCCCGCCCTCCTGAAGTCAACCACCATCTCCTTAGTTTTTCCCACGTTAAGATTGAGGTTGTGGGATTTGCACCATCCTGTGAGCAGCTCCACCTCCATCCTGTACGCCGACTCATCATTGTCACTGATGAGACCCACCACTGTTGTGTCATCAGCGAACTTGTTGATGAAGTTGTTGTTGAGTCTAGCAGTACAGTCGTGTGTAAGCAGACTAAACAGCAGGGGGCTTAGGACACAGCCTTGTGGCGAGCCAGTGCTCACGGCTATGGTTTTGATGTCCTACTGCCCACCCTGACTGTCTGCTGCCGTTGTGATAGAAAGTTCAGGACCCAGTTACATGTGCCAGCATCAACCCCCAATAGCTCCAACTTCTCCACCAGCTGCTGCGGAATGATTGTGTTAAACGCAGAGCTGAAGCCAATGACTGGTGTACCATGACACCCAGGTCTCGCTGCATCTCCCCTTTTCCTAATCTGCCACCATTTAGATAATAGTCTGCTTTCCTGTTTTTGCCACCAAAATGGATAACCTCACATTTATCCACATTATACTGCTGTGGATATATGCTGTGAGAATGGAGCAGCTGGGCTTGTATACTCTGGGGTTTAGAAGGATGAGGGAATCTTATTGATACATATAAGATTATTAAGGGTTTGAACACGCTAGAGGCAGGAAACATGTTCCCGATGTTGGGGGAAGTCCAGAACCAGGGACCACAGTTTCAGAATAAGGGGTAAGCAATTTAGAACGGAGACGAGGAAACACTTTTTCTCACAGAGAGTTGTGAGTCTGTGGAATTCTCTGCCTCAGAGGGCAGTGGAGGCCGGTTCTCTGGATACTTTCAAGAGAGAGCTAGATAGGGCTCTTAAAAATAGCGGAATCAGGAGATATGGGGAGAAGGCAGGAACGGGGTAATGATTGGGGATGATCAGCCATGATCACATTAAACGAAGGTGCTGGCTCGAAGGGCCGAATGGCCTACTCCTGCACCTATTGTCTGTTGTCCATTTTGTCAGAGGGTGGTGAATCTGTAGAATTCATTGCCGCAGACGGCTGTGGATGGCGTCAATGGACATTTTTTAGGGAGAGTTTGACAGATTCTTGATTAGTATGTCCGGGGTTATGAGGAACAGGCAGGAGAATGAGGTTGAGAGGGAAAGATAGATCAGCCATGATTCAATGGCAGAGTAGAGGATTGGCAAAATTGTCTAATGGTTAATAATATTCCAATTACATGAAGTATGAGCTTATGAACCTAAGGGGTAACATCTTCAATTGGAGGCTGATGGGTGTATGGAACGAGCTGCCAGTGGAGGTAGTTGTGGCAGGGGCCATAACTGCATTTAAAAGATACTTTGGCAGGTACATGGATAGGAAAGGTTTAGATGTATGTGGGCCAAACATGGATAATTAGGACTGCTTTAGATTGGGCAATTTGGTCAGCAGGGACGGGTTGAGTTGAAGGGCCTGTCTCTGAGCTGTATGACTCTATGACTCCATGTCTCAATAAGTCTAATACTTTTAAATTCCAGCATTGGTGATGTTTTATCTTTTGATGCCCTTGTGTGGAGTTCCAGGATACCGAGGAAGGAAAAACGGGCTCAATCTGAATCCTCAGCACACACTGGGCAGCACAATGCACAGAAGGTAGAGGTTATAAGGATTATAGGTGATAGGAGCAGAATTAAGCCATTCAGCCCATCAAGTCGACTCAGCCATTCAATCATGGTTGATCTATCTCTCCCTCCTAACCCCGTTCTCCTGCCTTCTCCCCGTAACCCCTGACTCCTGTATGAATCAAGAATTTATCTATCTCCGCCATAAAAATATCTATTGATAATAATAATAATAATAATGGATGGGATTTATATAGCGCCTTTCTAATACTCAAGGCGCTTTACATCGCATTATTCATTCACTCCTCAGTCACACTCGGTGGTGGTAAGCTACTTCTGTAGCCACAGCTGCCCTGGGGCAGACTGACGGAAGCGTGGCTGCCATTCTGCGCCTACGGCCCCTCTGACCACCACCAATCACTCACACACATTCACTCACAGGCAAAGGTGGGTGAAGTGTCTTGCCCAAGGACACAACGACAGTATGCACTCCAAGCGGGATTCGAACCGGCCACCTTCCGGTCGCCAGCCGAACACTTAGACCATTGCGCCATCTGTCGTCCCAAGTATTGATGACCTCCACAGCCATTAGTGGCATTGAATTCCAAAGATTCACCACCCTCTGACTACAGAAATTCATCCTCATCTCCTTCTTAAAGGAACGTCCTTTAATTCTGAGGCTATGACCTCTAGCCCTAAACTCTCCCACTAATGGAAACATCCTCTCCACATCCACTCTATCCAAGCCTTTCACTATTCAGTAATGGGCCTTTTTAGGCGACTGCAGGGGTCTATTTTTCAACATGGTGAATTTTTCACCATGGTGAAAAACATGGTGAAAAATTAGCGGCGACTAAAATGAAGCCGCCATGGAGAGTAGCAAGAATTCTCGAGCCGTAGGTGGGTCGCAAGGAGGTCCTAGTGGGTTGACAACAGATCGCAGGTTTTCTTAGGTTCTCGTAGGTTGTAGCCAGTGCTGACCGGTGAATTTCATTGGCTCATTGGGGGAAAAAAATGTAAACAGTAGATTTCAGAACCAAGGATAACGGACCGGTAATGTTAAACTTCACAGCCGTGTATCTCTGGCTTCTTAAAAGTTGTCTCCATTCCTTCGCTCCCCTTCTTCCACCTTCTCCCCCCCTCTCCCCCCTTCTCCCCTCCCCCCTCTTTTGAAGGACTTACCGTACACTGTGCTGGCCATCTTAATTACAGCGCCAACCTTCCTGTTCATCGCGTTGTGTGTCTGTATCACCTTGGCTTTGCACCGTGTGAATTTCAGACAGCGCTCCCCCGCTTGCCCTGTCCCCCGCCTTTGCGATGTGTTTGTGTGTGTGTTGCTGACAGACGCCTGAAAAATCGTCTAAGTGGGACAGGGCCATTGGTTTCAGTGAGGTGCCCCATCATCCTTATAAACTCCAGTAAGTACAGGCCCAGTGCCATCAAACGCACATCATATGTTAACCCACTCATTCCTGGGATAATTCTTGTAATCCTCTTCTGGACCCTCTCGAGATTCAGCACATCATTCCTCAGATCTGGTCCCCAGATATGGTAAAACCGCAGCCTCACAGCTCCAGAGACCTTGGGTTTGATCCTGACCCCGGGTGCTGTCTGTGTGGAGTTTGCATTCTCTCCCTGCGACTACTTGGGTTCGTAGGTTTTTGGCCTCTGTAAAAGTGCCGATAAATATTGGACTACTGATATATAACATCTAGGGAGTGCATGAAAAAGTGGGACACGTGGAACTAGTGTGAACAGGTGATCGATGGTCAGTGTGCACTCGATGGGCTGAAGAGTCTGTTTTTGTACTGTATCTCGTAACTAAACACCAGGAGGCAAACTATATTTATATTGCTTTGCTGCGCTGATATAGATGCCCAGAGCCAAGGGCCAGCTATCGACTACTTAGACTTAGCTTAGAGTTATAGTCATATAGGTTGGAAACAAGCCCTTCAGTCCACCGGCCAAGTTGGCGTTCTCGGCTGGTTTGTCCACATTTGGTCCATATGTCTATCCATTTATCTGTCCAAATGGCTTTTGAAAGTAGTAAATTTTTCAGTTTCTACAGCTTTTTTTGTACTGTGCTATGACTCCTGCCTGCAATATTGGCTCCTGAATTCCAAAGGAAACTTACTGGTATTTATGATATGCCAGATGCAGCACAGAACACCACAGGAGATCCTTTTCCCCTGCGGCTATCAAACTGTACAACTCCCCTTCTGTCGTGCGGTAGTCTGACTCTCCTGCTCGCCCCCCCCCCCCCCCCCCCCCCCCCCACTTCCCCAATCTTTGCACACACCCAATCCTGGGATTTCCACTCATCACTTTTATCTCATGTTTCATGTATCTTGTTGTGTTTCATGACTGTTGGCAGACCAATTTCCCTCTTGGGATAGATAAAGTTCTATCGTATTGTATCGTGTCGTATTTAGCCCATTAAGTTCACGAGAGTTTTTGGTGGCCAAGTTTAAGAAGCTAACTGAGATTGTCAGTTCAGAGACTCTGGCAATAAAAGGTGGAAGGTGATGAAGCATGGAGATAAATTCTAGTTTGTCTAAAATCTAAAAAAATCCCATAAATAAGTACAAATAGTTCTTAGAGAATGAATTTGGGGTAATAATCAATAAAATACAGTAAAAGTCAAAAATTTGTGAAAAGGCATGGTAAGATTATATCCCTGATTAACTTTTAAAAGTACCATTGTTCGCGAAATAAACAAATGAGTAGGCAATGATTGATTTAAAAAGGTCAAGATTTAGCTTGCCATCTCAGAGCTTTCTCATTCAGTTAGGAAAGTGGGTACCTTAGGTTCGCTTAGCCTGTTGCATTAATTAAAATTAGGGCCCCCATTCACAATCACCATTCGCTAACCCCTGTCAGAACCTGCAATCATAGGGATTAAAGAACAGGATCAAACTGAGCTGAGATACATCTGAGAGTGAACACCTGTGAGTACTGGCTATCAAGGTCCAGATGTCATGAATGGCTTCTTGAGCAGTTATGGGCGGCACGGCTCCTTACAGCGCCAGAGACTGAGTCCATACCTGACTACGTGTGCTGTCTGTACGGAGTTTGTACTTTCTCCCTGTGACCGCATGGTTGTTCTCCAGGTGCTCCGGTTTCCTCCCACATTCCAAAGACCTACAATTTTGTAGGTTAATTGGCTTTGGTAAAGATTATAAATTGTCGCTGGTATATAGGATAGTGCTAGTGTACGGGATTGCTATTCGGCACCAACCCAGTAGGCCCAAGGGCCTATTTCCTCACTGTATCTCTAAACTAAAACTAAACTGAACTTCTGCCACTAACAAATACTGACCAATCAGCCAGCACCTTCAAGAGATTAATAATTTAGTACATAGCGATGCTACTGGTGGAGCTACCGCCTCTCAATGCCAGAGACCCGGGTTTGAGTCTGATCTAGGGTGCTCTCTATGTGGAGTTTGCACGTTCTCCCTATGACCTTGGTGCTCGGGATTTTTCCCTTCATAAGCAGTATTGTGCCTTGTAGTCAATCTGCAGTTAACTTCTTTCTTTCTATCAAGGAATTGCCTGCAAGCTTTTCTATGTTATATTCCTCAGCTTTCAAAGAGTGGAACAATCTTCAGTGTGGCACCCTTGTCGGACAAGGAGAACAGAACTTTATTTTACTGCTTACCCAATCTCCCTTGACCAGAGGCAGACGAGACCTGACCCACTAGGCTTGTGCGTGATGGGAACCTGACACCAGTGAAGGTCAGTCATCTAACCACAGTGGAATCTTGTAAAATAACCTGCCTTACAAAAAAAATAAACAGCAGTGCCAGCTCTGTGTGTTTGTCGATTCAATATGTGTAGTTTCCTTGTACGATACCCTCTGTTTCAGGTACCAACGCCATCTCAGAGAGACTAAAAAGGAGATATTAATGAAAATTTAAATGATTTTGAGCAAAAAATAGTAAGTGTGAGTGAATGCTCTGTGCAAGTGAAGTTAGTATGAAGTGGCAGCTCTGTTTAGCTTTGTTAAATCAATTAGGTCAGAGAGGCGAGCGGAACTGGTGCAGTATCTTGTGTTCAATCCTGGCCGCTGGTGCTGTTCGTGTGGAGTTGACACATTCTCCCGTTACTGCACGGGTTCCGCTGGGTATTCCGGTATCCTCCCGCATCCTAGTAATATTTGAGTTTATAAGTCAATTGGCCAATTAAATTATAGGTTTAGTTTAGTTTAGAGATACAGTGTGGAAGCAGGACCTTCAGCCCACCGATTCTGCACTGACCGGCAATCCCCGCATATTAACACTATCCTACACACTCTAGGGACAATTTGCATTTATACCAAGCCAATTAACCTACGTACAGTACAGTCGGTACGGAGTTTGTATGTTCTCCCCGTAACTGCGTGGGTTTTCTCCAAGATCTTTGGCTTCTTCCCACACTCCAAAGACGTACTGTTTTGTAGGTTAATTGGCTTGATGTAAGTGTAAATTGTCCCTAGTGTGTGCAGGAGAGTGCTAATGTGCGGGGATCGCTGGTCGGTGCGGACTCGGTGGGCCAAAGGGCCTGTTCCTGCACTGTATCTCTAAACTAAACCACTAGGAGCATCGATGTACAGAGGGAACTTGGGATACAAGACCATAGCTCCCTGGCAGTGGCAGATAGGGTGATAAAGAAGGCATAATGGCAAGCCAGCCTTTATTGATCGGGGCATTGAGTATAAAAATCAAGTCATGTTGTAGCTGTATAAAACTTTGATTAGGCCACATTTGGAGTATTGTGTGCAGTTCTGGTCACCCCATTACAGGTAACATCTGGAGGTTTTGGAGAGGGTGCAGCACAGGTTTATTGATGTTGCTTGAATTAGAATGTATTACCTACAAGGAAATCTTGGACAAACTGGAGTGTTGGAGGCTGAGGGTGCAACCTGATGGTATATAAAATTGTGAGAGGCATTGACAGTTCAGTGTCTTTCTCTCTAGGTGGAAATATCAAACACCGGAGGGCACAGCTTAAGGTGAGAGTAGATTAATGTGACAAGTTTATTCACACGAAGAGTGGTAGATGCATGGCACATGCTGTCAAAGGACGAGTTGATAGCAGGTATGTTTTAGAGGCATTTAGACAGGCACATGTACATGCTGATGATTGAGATGTATTCATCATGTGCAGTATAAATTAGCATCGTGGTCAGCACAGATATCGTGTGCTGAATGGCCTGTTTCTGTGCTGTACTGTTCCATGTTTATGTTTAAAATCCCCATTTGGAACGTTGAATCCAGGCTCGCTCCCCCAGCAAATGACTGAATGAATGCTGCACTGTTTATGGCATCAGAGCCTTTAATCCAAGCATCTGCCTGCCCTCTTGTATGTTCATAAAACAACATTTGAAAAGATCACTTGAGTTCTCCCTGATGCACCAGACCACACTTGCTTCTCAATCACGATCAACTAAACAATTTATCTGGTCATAGCTACATTATTTTCTGAATGCATCTTGCGTGTTATAGAAACATAGAAACATAGAAAATAGGTGCAGAAGTAAGCCATTCAGCCCTTCGAGCCTGCACCGCCATTCAATATGATCATGGTTGATCATCCAACTCAGTATCATGTACCTGCCTTCTCTCCATACCCCCTGATTCCTTTAGCCACAAGGGCCACACCTAACTCCCTCTTAAATATAGCCAATGAACTGGCCTCAACTACCTTCTGTGGCAGAGAATTCCACAGATTCACCACTCTCTGTGTGAAAAATGTTTTTCTCATCTAGGTCTTAAAAGACTTCCCCCTTATCCTTAAACTGTGACCCCTTGTTCTGGACTTCCCCAACATCGGGACCAATCTTCCTGCATCTAGCCTGTCCAACCCCTGAAGAATTTTGTAATCTTGTATTATCTTGTATATGCACAACGTGCTGGAGTAACTCAGTGGGTCAGGTAGTATCTCTGGAGAAAAAGGATAGGTGACGTTTCAGGTCGGGACCCTTCTTCAGACGTGTCCAGACACGAAACGTTACCTCTCAATTTTCTCCAAAGATGCTGCCTGACCCTCTGAGTTACACAAGCACTTTATGTCTTTCTTTGGTATATACGAACATCTGTAATTCCAGTTTGCCTGGACCACAAATCTGTTACAGGACTTGAAAATGTCTTTAATAGCTGATAAACACTTTGGATGCCTTGAGGCTGGGTGAAGGCAGACTTCTCTCACTTTGCTCCTCTAAATAATACATAAGGCAAGATTGGACTCTGAGAAACTTCAACATAACCATTGTCAAGTCTATAGAAAATAGGGACTAAATTAGAATTTCTACCGGGGGGTGAGCCAATGTGTGACAGATTGAACACAAACACTAGTCCTTTTACTCTGGCTAGCTCCAGGAAGCTTTCTCCATTTTAACAGAATCATTATGGACTAGTGTGTCAAACCCCAACAAGATAAAAGACCAGAGCAAAATGATTCTGTGGGAAGGTTTTACTTTTAAATGCATTTCAATCACTGCAGTTTTGTAAATTTTACCTCTTATTACTTCCCAGATTATGGCTCCACATAAAATCTGTGTTGGGAGCCAAGAATAGTATACGTTTCAAAAGGTTTTTTGAACTAACTTTCATGATCGTGTAAGAAAGTACCAAATTTCCTCTCTGCAGCTTTCTCTTTTTGCATAGGAATGTGGACAACTCTTGCACTCTTGCTAGTACAGTATTTGTTCTTAGACACCAATACGAAGAGTCAACCAAACACTGTGGTCGTGGGATCATTATTGGCCACAGCCAACAGCCACTGCACCCATCATGCCGCCCATATGCCACTCACATGCCACCCACATGCCACCGTGCCTCCCATATGCCACCGTGCTGCCCATAGAAACATAGAAACATAGAAAATAGGTGCAGGAGTAGGCCATTCAGCCCTTCGAGCCTGCACCGCCATTCAATATGATCATGGGTAATCATCAACTCCGTATCCTGTACCTGCCTTCTCGCCATACCCCCTGATCCCTTTAGCCTCAAGGGCCACATCTAACTCCCTCTTAAATATAGCCAATGAACTGGCCTCAACTACCTTCTGTGGCAGAGAGTTCCAGAGATTCACCACTCTCTGTGTAAAAGCCACACCATATGCCACCGTGCCGCCCAGAGTAATTGAAACTGCTGTAAAAGGAGGCTTGATGCCCACAAGGTGCACAATAAGAAATGGAAGGCAGAGTCTTATCTCGGGTACAAACTACATTGAAAGGCTTGTTCATATGCAGATTAAGTTCTGCTTAACAAAAAATAAGTTAATATTGGGTAGGCAGTTGTGACTTTAATCGGAAATAATGAAATTACTCTTATGCAACAATGAGGATGTTCTGCCCCTTTGAATCCTCGGTAAGCTAAATAATCCAACTATTTCAAGGCAAAAAATAAGAGCAGATGGAGAAACTCAATGGGACAGGCAGTTGGAGGGAAATCGACAGTTAATGGTTTGGGTAAAGATCCTTCATCTCGACTCAGTGTTGAGATAAGGTACCTTAACACGAAATGTAGACTGCCCATTTCACTCCACAGATGCTGCCTGACCCATCAAATTCTTCCAGGTGCTCTCGTTTATTTCTGCTACAGATTCCAGCATTTGCTCTCGCTCGTTTTCAGATTTTCCTCTCAACTTACAGTAGGCTTCAGATCCAAGCGTTTGACTACACTGGGGCTCCACTCGCTGGAGTTTAGATGGTTGAGGGGGGACATTGTTGAAACTTACAGAATAGTGCATAGATAATAATGGATGTGGAGAGGATGTTTCCACTGGTGGGAGAGTCTAGGACCAGAGGTCAAAGCCTCAGAATTAAAGGGCGCTATTTTACAAAGGAGGTGAGGAGGAACTTCTTTACTCAGAGGGTAGTTAATCTGTGGAACTCATTGCCAAAGGGGGCTGGGGAGGCAGGAAAATGGGATTAGGAGGCAGCGATCAGCCATGATTGAATGGCGGAGTAGACTCGATGGGCCGAATGGTCTAATTCTATTCCTATAACTTGGGAGTTGTGAGGTGAATGGTGAACCATCCACAGCATGAATGTATCCAGTGTGTTTCAATGGCCGTAACTGGAAGCTGTACCACGATGCAGTCTGACTGGGACGCACTGTGCGATTCAAGCATGATTTCCCCCATGTTTTAATCCACCCCTCTGACTGTGTAGATTGGGTTTCTATTTGCTTCCCGAAAGGTAGATTAACCTTTCGAAAGGGAGCCTTCATCAGGACCAGACTGCTGTGTTTACTTTGCTGCCAGCAACTGGCTCGAAAGTCACTAGAGATCAATTCCTGATACGCAGTGGTTTTTTTTAAATTTTACAGATTCATAATCACTTCCAAGCAGCGTTGGGGAGAATTGATCGCCCTCAGTGTTGAAGCTGGACACTGTAAATGGAAGGATTGGGGAATTCCACAGAACTTTCCTTGCACAAGTGTGAGTGGGTCGTATGGTCCAAAAATGGGCCTTTTGTCCCAATGATTAATCACATGAAGTATTTTTGAGCTTCTCAGGATCATCATCAATTATTCAGTCACGCACAGCTGTCTAGTCATCTGTTTTATGTGGGCCTGCATTGATCACTCTTTTGATGAATGGGCGCAATTCAAAAATTTATTGATGCTGTTTTAAAAAATGCACAAGAGCAATCAAAGCTGCTCACTTATCCTGGGCTGAGTCTGGCGGCAGCGTGTGGAATATCAGGAATCTTTGAGGCTTAGGCAGAAACGAATAATTCCACTTAATCACTTTAAGTGCTTAATTATGTCCTGTTGATGAAGAAATAGTTAACTTTGATTGAAAGAATGTTCAGAGCACATGCCCGAGGAGCATCCTTTGCATGTGTGAGTTTCTGAATAATTTAAAAGGAAGTCTTATTCATGTATAGATAATAATGATTGAAAATATTCCACGCTTACCATGAAAGGGACTAGGAATGTGTTCTCTAATCTTTAGCTTCTCTTTTATTCTTCTAAACATTCTTACAGCTACTTTACTGCAGTATTTTCAGGAATGTAAACGTTAACACATGCTAAGATTATTCCTTTCTATGTTGCTAATCTAATTGCAACTAAAGTTCAGCAGAGGCATTCTCTAATCTTCTCACATACTAAGGAATAGTGCCTGCTCTAAACTGAGATACTTCCAACAACTAATATTAAAAGTCTGAAAATATAGGTCAGTGATTGCAACTACTCAGGGCAGATGCCCAACCTCCCAAATACACCTTTAAGGGGCTGTCCCACTTGGGCGACCTAATTGGTGAGATTAGAAGAGTTTGAAAAAAATGACATGTTGAAGACCTCCTTCGACTATGTTGAAGACTAGCTTCGACTAGCTACGACTAGCTACGACTAACTTCGGGAAAATTGGACACCGAATAGTGGAGAGTGAAGATGAACTCCTTCGACCTCCCTTTGACTATGATGACGATTATCTACGCCTATCTTCGACTACCTTCGACTACCCTCGATTACCTACGACTAACATGCCGACCTACTACAACTAAACCTGTAAAAAAAGTATCGATTTTTTCCATAGCGACCATTTTTTACTCGCGGGCATTTTTTTAACATATTGAGAAAAACGCCGTGTCCTAGATGAGGCCTCGAGTACGCGGAGACCACTCTCGAGCATGAAGGAGTGTTATGCCCCTGTCCCACTTAGGAAACCTGAACGGAAACCTCTGGTGACCTTGTGCCCCACCCAAGGTTTCCATGAGTCGCCAGAGGTTTTGGTCACTGGCCTGGAAAGCCTCGCCCGAAGCATGAGCTGCATCTACTGACCAAAGATCCTACAGGATCTTTGCTACCGACCGCACACACACACAAATAAACACATCGCAAAGGTGGGGGCCAGGGACAGCGGAGGAGCGCTGTCTGCGCGATGAAGAGGAAGGTAAACGGCTGCCACAGAGCACGGTAAGTCCTTTAGAGAGCGCGGGAGGGAGGGAGAGAAGGGGGAAGAAAGGGAGAGAAGGACAGAGAAGGGGAGAGAGAAGGGAGGAGAAGGGGAGAGAGAAGGGGGGAGAAGGGGAGAAAGAGTGGAGAGTTTTAAGAAGTTTAATAAAGTTAGTGGGCATTTTACCTTCCGGTGGACCTTCTAGGTCCTGAAAACCAAATATCCTATAGGATCTTTGCTGAAAACTCCAATGAGCCAATCAAAATGGCCGGTCAGCAAAGGAGATGGCCTTTGACTGCCTGTAAGTAAATAGCAACCCCACTCCACCGGCTTCGACCAAACGGCAACCTATTTTTAGTCGAGGCCGATTTTGATTTTGTTGAAATAATCGCAGGAACATAGAAGAAGCCTCGACTACGCGGAAACCAATTTCGACCATTAGGGAGAGTGACCAAAACCTCCGGGAACCTCACGGAAACCTTGGGCGGGGCGCAAGGTCACCAGAGTTTTCCGTTCAGGTTTCCTAAGTGGGACAGGGGCATTACGAAGACCTCCTACGACCTCGTGTCGACCATGCTGCGAGTATGAGTCAAGGGCAAACTCGCCAGAACTCGCGGATTAGGTCGCCCAAGTGGGACAGGCCCTTTATTCTTGCGAGTCCTGCTTGGTGTCTTCCACTTTTGAGGAAATAGCATAGTGCAAGGGCAGTGCTTCGGATGGTCCCTTGATCTGATCCCCATTTAGAATTGGCCAGCTTTCTCAGGATGTTGCTTCTGGCTCCTATCTATGCTTTTGTCCTGATAACATAGTCTTTGTAGCTTAGGGTGCGGTCCAGAGTAACTCCTATGTATATGGGTTTGACTGAGTAGGTTAGACTTCCCATACCAGTGAACAGTTAATTTGTGGTTTACGGGTTAATTGCCTTTTGTAAATTGTAAATTGTCCCTACTGTTTGTGTAGGATAGTGCTAGTAGACGTGGTGATCACTGGTCGGCATGGACCAGGTGGGCCAAAGGCACTGTTTCCATGCTGTATTTCTAGAAGTCTAAAGTTAAAAGTCTGAGAAAAGAACCAGAATAACATAAGAATACAGCCCGGGATCCCTCGTGGGGGACCCGGGGGAAGAAGAAGCCATCACTGACGGCCCGCGGCCAACTTTTACCGCGGGGCCGGCATGGACTTACCATCACCCCTGGAGGGGAGCTTCGACCGCCGGCCCTGCAGTCTACGGTGCTTCTGGCTGCGGCGGGGACTTTAAATCTTGACCGCCGGCCTGCGGCCTATAACAACTTAAAGCCGCGGTCTCCGGTGAGGAAGAGCCGATCCTGGACTGACTCTGGACTCGGGTCCGGTCCACGGGGGGGAAGTGGAGGAGGACTGGACAAATTTTTGTGCCTTCCACCACAGTGATGAATGCTGTGGTGGATGTTTGTGTTGCATTTTGTGTGTTCTTTATTATTGTATCGCTGCTGACAACCCAAGGGGCGGGGCGCTACTCTGTGAGCGACTCGCGGCGCGTTGCTCCCGTATGTTTGTATGTGGAGCCGCGCCAAAGAAGATTTTCTGTTGCGACAGACAATAAAGTTTTCTGAATCTGAATCTGAAGAATCGGGGAGTCATGGAAGATTTACAGCACATAAGCAGCTCACTCAGCCCATTGTGTCAGTGCCAAGGGAACTCACCAGCCCAATCCACAGTTCCTCAACTCCACCTCCAAGTGCTGCTGTGTGTGAAGAAGGTTTCTACCTCCATCATCTTTCAGAGAATAGCTTCCAGATTCCTACCAGAGGCCATGGCCTTAACACATTGCCAGGGGATATGGTAGAAGCAGATATGAAGTGGTGTCGAAGAGGCTTTTAGACAGGCACATGGATATGCAAGGAATGGAGGGATATGGATCGTGCCGGCAGAAGGGAGTAGTTTAATTTGGCATTAAGTTCGGGACAGACATTGTGGGCTGCAGGGTTTTTCTTGTGTTTTGCTGGTCTCTGTTTTGCCTTCTATTTAAGCCGCAGGTGAAAGTAACATTATTTAACCTCCCTCTAATCCTATCTCAAATGACTGTTTTTGACCCTTCTCTGGATGTGTGACTTCACTGTTCATATTCTACATATTCTTCATTATTTGATACCTCTGAAACATTCCTAAGCATCACCCGCTGCCACTCTTATCCAATCTTTCTTTGCAGCTACAATTTTCTATTCGAGTCTGAGTTTGAGTTTAGTTTATCGTTACATGTACAATGAAAAGCTTTGGTTGCGTGCTAACCAGTCAGCAGATTACAATTGAGCCATCCACAATGTTATTAACTTCCAGAAATCTCCTCTTCACCTTCTCCGGTACATGATCTCTTTTCGGTAACATGATGACCAGAAACACATATAGTATAGTACCCAAGTTGAAATCTGTTTAGTTTGTACACAGTTTCAGCTACACCATCCTGGTATATTCTGTGACTTGTTTCATAGAAATAGCTTATAGAATGCCATTTTAAGCACCTTTTTGACCAGCTGTGTCACCTTTAAAGATGTGCTGACAAACACTCCATGATAACTTTCTTCCTCCACACCACAATGTCATTATTTTTATTGTTCACTAGACCAAGCACGGACCCGTTGGGTCCCATTCCCCAATGCAATATTCCACCACTCACCTATAGCCCCCAACTGCGCAGGCATGGCTGATGGGTTCCCGTTGTGAGGCCAGAGTTCCCCGCTGTGACGCGAGTCACGGCAACTCTCCCCCCAACTGCACAGTTTATTTATTTGGCTTGTGTCGCCTGCCCACATGTGCTACTTCAAACCTCTGAGGACCAAATTGAGAGTGAGGGTATCAGGGGCTATGGGGTGAAGTCAGCAGAATGAGGTTGAGAGGGAAATACAGATAAGCCATAATTAAATGGCTGAGTGGATTTGATGGGCCAAATGGTGTAATTCTGCTCCAAGAACTTATGAACATGTAATTCCATTTACCTTTTATTTCCCAATTGACTAGACCACTATTATCTTCCTATTGTATAAAAGGTTTTCTTCTCATTGTCATTATCAACCTTCTCATGGCCAACTTTAGTATCATCTGCAAACTTCAACATCATATCTTCTGCTTTCAGATCTGTAGCAAAGGATTGATACAGATCCCCTGTGGAACTCCACTGTTGTCGCCTTTCTCTTTCAAAAACACTTTTCAACTCTAAAGCGGCTGTCCCACTGCGGCGACCTAATCTGCGAGTTAAGAAGAGTGCCTTCGACCTTCAAGCTCGAGGGCACTCGCCTGGAAAACCATGAGCTGGATCGACCATCAGCGATGAGACCGCGAGCTAGATTGACCGACCGCACACACACACACACACACACACACACACACACACACACACACACACACACACACACACACACACACACACACAAACACATCGCAAAGGCGGGGGCCAGGGAAAGCGGGGGAGCGCTGTCTGAAATTCACACCCGCGATGAAGAGGAAGGTAAACGACTGCACAGTTATGGTAAATCCTTTAGAGAGCGCGGGGGGGTGGGGGGGGGGTGAAGGGGAGAGAGGAAGGGGGAGAAGGGGAGAAGGAGGAGGAGAGAGGTGTGAGAGAAGGAGAGAGAGGGAAAGAGAAGGGAAAGAGAAGGAAGAGAGGGAAGCGGGGGGGGGCGGGGGGGGGGAGAAAGGGGGGGGGGAACGCAGTGGGATCCACTATTAAGAAATATAATAAAGTTTAGCGGGCATTTTAACTACTGGTTGGTTTTCCATCGTCCTGGAAAACTCCAATGAGCCAATTAAAAGGACCCCGGTCAGCGAAGGAGATTGCTTACGGGCTGCCCTCGACTGCCTATAACTAAATAGTGACCCCACTAGACTGTCACTACCTAGTCCAAAAAGAACCAATATGCCAACCCAAATTTTACTAGCGGAAATTTTTTCAACATGCTGAAAATTTTTCCGCGACCTAGCTGAGGCCACGAGTATTCGCACTTTGATTCCTGCCACTGACCCAGATTTGCATCCAAATTACCTCTCTCTAAGATCCATTGGAGTATCTTCCTTTATTATCAGACTTCCATGTGGGAGCTTGTCAAAAACATCAAAACAGAATGAAGGCTTTTCTAGGAGTATGTGGGCTGATTTTAATAAGATCATGAGAGGAATAAAATAAATAAATGGAGTATTTTACCCAGAGAAGGGGAATCAAGAACCAGAGGAGACAGGTGTAACGTGAGTGGGAAAGACTTAATACAAATCTGAGGGGCAACCTTTTTACACAAAGGGTGGTAGGTTTATTGAATGACCTGCCTGAGGAGGCAGTTGAGGCAGATACCATCACAACATTAAAAAATATATCTGAACAGGAACATGGATAGGACAGGTTTAGAGGGATATGGGCCAAAAGCAGGCAGGTGGGACTAGTGCAGATGGCGGCAGGTTGACTGGCATAGGCAAGCTAGGCCGAAGGACCTTCCCACACTGTATGATTCTATACTTCTATGGCTATAAAACCATTGCAAAAATTCACATCAAAAACATCAAATGCACCAGCCTCATTGACTTTCTTTGTTACCCCCTCAATGAATACAATCAGGTTAATGAGGCGCTGCCTTTCTTAACAAATCCCGACTGATTCTTTTTGGGTGATCTGTGGGTTCCTACATGAAATGTTAAACTATCCCATAAAAAGGATTCTAATAGTTGGTTAAAATAGCTGTCATTTATCCATTTTTGTTACAAAAAAAATAAAATGCAGGGTGACTAAGACAGGTTGGGGGAGTGGGCAGGTGCATGGCAGATGAAGTTTAATGCGGATAAATGTGAGGTTATCCACTTTGGTGGCAAAAACAGGAAGGCAGATTACTATCTAAATGGTGTCAAGTTGCGAAAAGGGGAAGTACAACGGGATCTGGGGGGTCCTTGTTCATCAGTCTATGAAAATAAGCATGCAGGTACAGCAGGCAGTGAAGAAAGTGAATGGCATGTTGGCCTTTATAACAAGAGGAGTCGAATATAGGGGCAAAGAGGTAATTCTGCAGTCGTACAGAGCCTTAGTGAGACCACACCTGGAGTATTGTGTGCAGTTTTGGTCCCCTAATTTGAGGAAGGACATTCTTGCTATTGAGGGAGTGCAGCGTAGGTTTACAAGGTTAATAGTAAGATTAAACAAGAACTTACCAGTTTGAAGTTTGATCTTGATTTTATGAGGAGGTACGATGAGCGATTACGTGAAGAAGGGCCGTCCGCCTGCGTGCGCGTCAATCTTCAAAGCAGCGGTGTTAAATCACAGATAAAAAGAAGACCTGAGAATAGTAAGATTGTGAAGAAACTAGAACTTCCATATGACCTTGATAATATGAGGGTGGGAGCGGTGGGCACGTAATTGCTCATCGTAACTGCTCATAAAATCAAGATCAAACTTCAAACTGGTAAGTTCTCGTTTAATCTTACTATTTTACTTCGGAGTCATGTGAGTGACTACGTGAAGATTTCAAAGCTCTGTGATTTTACGCCGGTTTCGAATCCAGGCGTCACACACTGAATGGATTGACCATGGATGCGTGAAATCATTAAAAGCATTCAGACATTACGTCGTTAAGTAAAGACACTGATGCTTTAAATGAAAGAAAAGTTTAAAAAAAAATAGTTACCCCTCCCAACCTTGGGGGGAAACTAAGGGACAGAACTTAAAATGGTACGTGCAAACACCCCCAGTCCGGTTATGGGTTTGTTATAAAACCGGTGGCCCGTTATTTCATTCGTCCATCCTGCAGTCACGAGGATGTCGTCAAGGGGCACGTCCATAGCTCTTGCTGCCGACGTAGATGCAGCCCTGGTGGAGTGAGATTTAACCATATAAATGTTCACTCCTGCTACCGCCATTACCTCCTTTGACCATCTGGAGATGGTTTGAGTTGACACCTTCTGGTGTGGTTTTTTAAGTCTGATGAGGACCGGTTGTTCTGAGCCTCTGAGGTTCTCCGTAACTCTCAGATAGTGGTGTTAGTATGTTACCACTCACATACTGGTCCTCTGGATATGCCAAGAACTGGATCTCCATCCCTGGCATTCCTGGCCTGCTCTGTTTTATCAGGTTCCTGATTACGAATGTTACGTTGTTCATATTGGTGGTCATGTAGTCCAACCGTAGCTTTTGCAGTGTCTGGACTCTTTGTCAGCATACCACATTCCGGGTTAGTTATAGGCGGTCCACACTGTCAAAGTAGTGTTAGTACCACACTCACATCCCATGTGTCCGTGTACCTTGGTCTTGGAGGTATTAAATTGTAAATTCCCTTCATGAATTTTGTGTAAACGGGTGCGTTCCTATCGACCCGTGCCCTGCTTGCAGTATCAGATAGGAGGAGAGTGCGCCTCTGGCACTATAGATTGCACTATAACTTTGTTTATAGTTTTAGTACAGAGTTGATAGGAACTCCAAGACATCCGTTATCAGACCTGTGTTGTATTTGTTTGGACAGTCCTATGCCTTGAAATGGCCTCCTCAGAATCTGCTGGACTGGACATAACTGGCTGGACTATAGTTCCCAAAACATTTTGGGAACCAGGCTTCAGTAGGCCAATCTGGCACTACCAATATGCCTGTGGCTTAGTCTTGCTTGATTTTGGTCAAGCATCGGTTTGTGAGACAAATTGGCGGAAAGCATACATAAACATTCCTCCCCAATTGAGGGAGAAAGCATCCACTGCCTTTGCTGCTGGATCCAGCTCGCAGGACACATATCTGGGTAACTAATGGTTTAGTCTAGATGCAAACGGATCAACATCTGGTATGCCAAATCGTGTAGTTATTTCGTTAAATACTGCCTGATTCAACATCCATTCTGTGTTGTTGAATGAATGAATGAATGAATGAATGAATGAATGAATGAATGAATGAATGAAAACTTTATTGTCATTCAGATATACACCTAGACACAGTGCACCTTGAACTAGATTTCGTTGCATTTGACTCTCCAAATCAGGTAAATAGTAAAAGTAAAAGTGCTAGGTGCGTCCATAAAAATGCCTCATGTGCATGGTTCTGTAAAATAAATATATATAAAAAGTTTTTAAAAAGTGTCGATATTTAAAAAGTTCTAGCCTCGGTTTTGTTGATTGTTCAGTAATCTTATGGCCTGGGGGATGAAGCTGTTGCAGAACCTGGTTGTCCCGCTCTTCATGCTGCGGTACCTCCTCCCAGAGTTAAGCAGTATAAACAGTCCAAATTGTGGGTGTGTGGGGGCTCTGGTAATGCCCTTAGCTCTAATCAGACAGCGCTTGTACCCCATGTCCATGATGGAAGGAAGAGAAGTCCCAATGATTTTTTCCGCTGTCCTCACCACTCTCTGAAGGCACTTCCAGTCCGCAGCTGTACAGCTGCCGCACCACGTAGAGATGCAGCTGGTCATGATCGACTCAATTGTGCTTCTGTAGAAAGTGGCGAGGATGGGAGGGTGGAGGTGTAAACTTCTCAACCTGCGGAGGAAGTACAACCGCTGCTGTGCCCGTTTTGCCAGAGATGTAATGTTTGTGGACCAGTTTAAGGTGTCCGTTATATGCACCCCCAGGAACTTGATCCTTTTCACCTGCTCCACTGCTGAGTTGTTGATGCAAAGTGGAGTGTGACTGGGCTGAATTTTCCTTCTGAAATCGACGACAATCTCCTTGGTTTTGTTCACATTTAGGAGAAGGTGTTGTTAAACATTTGTGATCCAGCATCTGTCACCGTGTTATATCTACCTCGTAGATAGACTGCTGTTACCCAAATATTCCTCTCTATACACCTGTGCCAAATGAGGTTCGACAATCTGTCGTAAGATATAGATTTTCCACCACCCTTGTTAATGGATATATGCCACCGCAGTGGTGTTATCAATCTGAATTTGAACAAGCACTGGTTATATATTGTTCCAAAACCTTGAGTCCATATTGTGCCCCCAACAATTCTGGGTAATTGATTCCATGTGTTGGGGAATTACAGACTCCTGCTCATTCCATCTGCCCCCACAGCTCTAGACTGTGTTTGTGGCTCCCCATCCTTAGCCGCTTGCATAGGTCTGAAGAACCCCCGATGGCTTTCGAGCAAAATTTCCCTTGAGCTGTCTCCCGTTCGTTATCCACCATAGTTATTCAACAATGGCCTCTGCTGGCAATCCATAGTTTTGCCAATTTGGCCTGCATAGAATCTGAGTGTTCGTTCCTTTGCTCACTGTAAATTCTGGTAATGCAAAGGCCAGTGACGCACTGCTGGGAATGCAGGTACTATTTGCCAATTACACTCGCTGTTTGTCTGATAGATGGCTAGTATTTGACTATCAGGTCATAGCAGGCTTAATTAAATATTGTTGTTTGCCCCTAGGCAAAGTTCCCAACATATTTACTGTTTTTGATTGTAAATTCTAGGTAATCAATTACCCTTGTAGGTGTCAATTTTGATTTAACTGGATGGATGAGATAACCAAGTCTTTCAAACAGGGTTTTGGTTTGCTTTGACTGATGCTTCTGCCAATTCTTGGTGACTCCAAAATGAAAAATGTCCTCCAAATATGCCATTATTATGTGGTTCTGAGGCCTTTGTAGACCCAGAATTGGTTTCCGTAGTTTTGTCAATAGTCTAGGAGCTGATGTCAACCCATTTGGCAGAGCCATGCCATCCAGTTAAACTTCAAATATCTCCTGTTCTTAGTGAATAGACACCGAATAGTATGCATCTTTGAGGTCGATGCATGCCATGTGACCATTTTATAGGAAGCTCCTATAAAACAGTTGTTAGACCGTAACAAAATTTGCTGTTCTGAAAGTCTGTACTGCACAAATGAGTTAAACCTGGATGAAGTGACATCCTCCATCTGTCACCTGTCCTGAAAGGCAATCCTGCCCATAATACTGCGCCTGCCTTGAAGACAATTCCGGTCTGAGTTCCAAGTCTGCTTGGAACCTATGTATGTTGTGCAGTAAAAATAATATAACCATATAACCATAATAACAATTACAGCACGGAAACAGGCCATCTCGGCCCTACAAGTCCGCGCCGAACAATTTTTTTCCCTTAGTCCCACCTGCCTGCACTCATACCATAACCCTCCATTCCCTTCTCATCCATATGCCTATCCAATTTATTCTTAAATGATACCAACGAACCTGCCGCCACCACTTCCACTGGAAGCTCATTCCACACCGCTACCACTCTCTGAGTAAAGAAGTTCCCCCTCATGTTACCCCTAAACTTCTGTCCCTTAATTCTGAAGTCATGTCCTCTTGTTTGAATCTTCCCTATTCTCAAAGGGAAAAGCTTGATCACATCAACTCTGTCTATCCCTCTCATCATTTTAAAGACCTCTATCAAGTCCCCCCTTAACCTTCTGCGCTCCAGAGAATAAAGACCTAACTTATTCAACCTATCTCTGTAACTTAGTTGTTGAAACCCAGGCAACATTCTAGTAAATCTCCTCTGTACTCTCTCTATTTTGTTGACATCCTTCCTATAATTGGGCGACCAAAATTGTACACCATACTCAAGATTTGGTCTCACCAATGCCTTGTACAATTTTAACATTACATCCCAGCTTCTATACTCAGTTGTATAATCACATGTTATTATCTGTTTTTTAAAAACAGATCTGAAATTCATGTTATTGTCATTTTGAACAAAAACACAAGAGTAAAATTACCAATTGAACTGAACTGAACTTTATTTATACTTTAAAAACAACTACTGTTGCAACAAAGTGCTGTACATGACTAATCATAAACATAAAACAAAACAATAAAACAACAAAACAATAAAAACATTAAAAGACAGTAAAAACAATAAAAAACAATAGAAACACTAAAACAGGAGCAAAGTCTCATGCAGGGTCGAAAGCCAATGAATAGAAAAGGGTTTTAAGACTAGTATTGAAAATGGACAGTGAAGGGGCCTGTCTAATGTGCAAAGGTAGAGTGTTCCATAATGTCGGAGCAGCAACAGAGATGGCTCTATCCCCTCTGAGCTTCTGCTTAGACCTCGGTACCTCCAGTTGCAGCTGATCAGCTGACCTGAGGCACCGAGCAGGAGCGTAGGGATGAAGCAGCTCAGAGAGGTAAGGCGGGGCGAGACCATTTAAAGATTTAAAAACAAATAAAAGAATCTTAAAATGAACTCTAAAGTACACAGGCAGCCAGTGGAGTGGAGGGAGGCCAGAATAGGTGTTATGTGCTCCCTCTTACGTGTTCCAGTTAAAAGGCGAGCAGCAGCATTCTGAACCAACTGGAGACGTGCAACATGTAACTGGTCCACAATCCCTTGTTTCAGTAAACCCAGACCCACCTACCTCCATGGCTACTGGTGGTCTTGTGGTAAGCCCAAAGGTCCCTGATGCGGGTTCATTTTCTCTCCTTGATTGGGAGTAGGATTGGTGGGGAGTGTAGATTCCATGTTGGTCTGAAAACCTCATCATACTGAGCCTGCCTTGTTGGACAATTCTGGCCAAATTCTGAGTCTGCCTTGAAAGACGACTCTGATCATATTTCCGTGCCCAGCTTTCAAGCTACCACCGGCTTCAGTGAACCGCTTACCCCCTATGGAGGTGTGGGGTGTGTTGTCGCCTACTGATGAAGTTTTGCTTGTCGTTGGTACCTTGATTGGTCCGACAGCTTTTGCTTCCTTCTTCTGGTCTTACCTGAAGAGAGGATTCGGCGGCTGGTTTCTCCAAAGTCACCCTGATAGTGCTGTTCCCTTGCCGGCATTTGTAGCGTGCGGATATTCTGCCAACTGCTGGCTCTTGAGGCCATATGCATGTGCTTCAGTATGTTCATACTTTAAATTTGAGATCAGTTACCTACTGATCACTCACACTCCCCTCCACTGAGAGTGAGATTTGTAGGCAGCCCTGAAAACAGGTGCTGCCGCAGGCCCCTGAGGACACCTGCGCTGACATGGCCCCTCCAGCGGACCTAAATGAGATTCTTGCTTTGGGTCAGACTGAAACTGACCGTGAATGCTCCTCTCCTCAGAGCAGGAGACATTAGCTAGATCTCCATCCAGGGAAGCATCCAGTGGAACCTGGATGATTGCAGAAGTACTTCTTTCCTTTTGTTTGTATGGAAGCTTATTATTCATTTTATGTAAAGCACTTTGGTATCAATGCGAGTTAACTTAAACAGTGCTATATAAGTAAAACTTACTTACTTACTTCCTTTCTTCTGTTTGTCCCTGGGAAGGTCCCCCCCCCCCCCCCCCCCCCCTGCTTTTGAACTCTGATTCAGAGTGGTTTCTTCCATATGTACTTCCCCCTCCAATGGGGAAGATATTGGGCTGCCCCATGTGTGAGGCTCCTGGCACTTGCTGTAGGCCCTGGGCTGACACAGCTCCCACCTTTGGAGCAGGTCATTGCTGGAGCAACTTCTCCAAAAGTTGCCCCATGTGGGAGAGTCGTCCTCAGACGCTCTCTGTTGAGGGAGGGTATCCCTCTTCCCAGACTCATCTGAGTCAACGGGTTTGTCAGACTTGCGGGTGGTTTACGTCCCCCGGGACCACCACGGAGCTCCTCTTCCTGCCCAAAGTCTCCTGCCGGTTCTGCCGGTGCTAATGTCAGGAAACAAGACCGTCGCCCGCTACTGGAAATGCTGCGGCCTTCGGCAGCCGACTTCCCCGCGACATCTGGGCCCTGAAACTACAAAAAGCTTCAAGCCCGAAAGAACGCAGGTAAGTAATTCAACTTTGCTTACCTGCCCATCCCGACGGGCTGGGAGGGCACAGTGCCTCTGCCAGTCCGTCGCGCGCGTTGCGTTCAGACGTAATGACGCACACGCAGACGGACGGCCCTTCACGTAGTCACTCACATGACTCCGAAGTAAAATTCCCGGGATGGCGGGACTGTCATATGCTGAGAGAATGGAGCAGCTGGGGTTGTACACTCTGGAGTTTAGAAGGATGAGAGGATATCTCATTGAAACATATAAGATTGTTAAGGGTTTGGACACGCTAGAGGCAGGAAACATGTTCCCGATGTTGGGGGAGTCCAGAACCAGGGGCCACAGTTTAAGAATAAGGGGTAAGCCATTTAGAATGGAGATGAGGAAACACTTTTTCTCACAGAGAGTTGTAAGCCTGTGGAATTCTCTGCCTCAGAGGGCCGTAGAGGCAGGTTCTCTGGATGCTTTCAAGAGAGAGCTAGATAGGGCTCTTAAAAATATCGGTCAGGCAATATGGGGAGAAGGCAGGAACGGGGTACTGATTGGGGATGATCAGCCATGATCACATTAAATAGCGGTGCTGGCTCGAAGGGCCGAATGGCCTACTCCTGCACCTATTATCTATTGTCTATTGCCTATTGTCTATTTCTCCAATTTCAAGAAGCCATGATGCAGGATTCACTGCTTCGAAAGTTGTTGGAGACAGATTTAATTGTAAGGATTATGATGTAAATGTCAAGGCCATGAAAAAAGAGGTGGCTAAAGACTGACTTTACTGATTGCAGTGAGCTGGTGAGAGTGCATGAACGTATTTCACCTGAAACAATTATTTGATAATAACAGAGGCTAGATTCTGACCTAGTAGACTGAGGACACTGTATCATGATTAACAGAGATGGGCAGGAATAAAATCAGCCATGGTCGCCACTCAAGGACACTAGTTATTGACCCTCGTGGATGTGGATAAGGGACAGTGGTTTTGTTTCTTCAGGACTGCCTCTTCATAACTCTCCTGCCAATATTCACTGTTTAGCTTCAGACGTTTTTTAGTTTAGTTTAGAGATACGCCACGGAAACAGGCCCTTTGGACCACTGAGTGTGTCAACCAGTGATCCCCACACACGAGCACTATGTTACACATACTAGGGACAATTTACAATTAAACCAAGACAATTAACCTACAAAGCTGTACGTCTTTGGAGTGTGAGGGGGAAACGAGAGATCCCAGAGACAACCCACGCAGGTCACAGGGGAGAACGTACAAACTCCATTCAGCCAGGCACCTGTGGTCAGGATCGAACCGGCGTCTCTGGCGCTGTACGGCAGCAACTCTACCACTGTGCCACCGTGCCGCTGTGCCACTTTGTATCACACGGAATCATAGCACAGCGAGAATCCTTCATGTTGTGGCACAAATAGGAGATGTGTGGAGGGGGACAGCTAGCCTGCATGTTAAAAAGGTAGAAGTGAAAATATCTCCTAAATTGCATGGTGCACTGGAAAATAACATTTGTGATCGACCCCCCCAAATACCTCGTCTTCTCAGGCATCTGAAAACATTCTTATCAAAAGGGCTGCTCGTCGGTTCCTACATGCACTGCCGACAAAATGTAAGCCTTTTACTTGATGGATCATAACCACATTGGAATGTACATTTCAGCAACATTATGTTACGCTTCCCTTGTTCAATCAAACATAGTTTCAGTGGTGCCAGCGCCCTATATGAGCAGTCCTGTTGATTCCTGCTCTGCTATGTGTGCGGTGGAAAGCAGCACGGAGGTGTGATCTTTAGTAGTTAGTTTTACATCAGGCATTGCCAGTCAGGTTTTCTCCACCTGGTTTATCGTCTTCTAAAGGGTTTTGATCCTTTGATGATATTCTGTTCTGTAGGTGGGAACACTATCTACTGTCTTGGAGGTGGTGCATGTCAAGGTTCCTGAGCAAAATATCCAGGCTGAGGAGCTTTCTCATCACATTCCCAACTGGCCTTATCATGAAATTTCTCATTTAGATTATCCATACCAGAAAGGGTACAGAGAGGATGTACAAGGATGTTGCCAGGACTAGAGGGTCTGAGCTATAGTGAGAGGTTGAATAGGCTGGGACTCTATTCCTTGGAGCGCAGGATGATGAGGGGTGATCTTATAGTAGGTATGTGTCAGGTCTCGCGTTTGATCTAGTTTCTGTTTCTTATTGGTTTTTAGTATTAGAGTTTGCATTCTTGTTTTATTTTGGTGTCTCACATCTCCTCTTGTTTCAGGTCCCATTTCCTGTCAGGTCGTTTACCCTCATGTGATTGTTGGCCACGCCCTGATGTGTTTCACCTGTGTCTCGTTATCCCCTGCTAGTCTGTATTTAAGCCTTTTGTGTTTTAGTTCCCATTGCCAGTTCGAGGTGTATGCTACTTGGTATCACCTCGTTCCAGCTCTCGAAATCTTGTGACCTTGTGATCTCGACCTTTGCCTGTATTTTCGACCACTGGTTCTTGCCTGCTCCTATATGGTACTGTTGCCTCTGTTTTGCCAACCTGTGTACTGACTTGGACCAATTAAACGCCGAAGACTGATCTGCCCTGTGTCTGAGCCTGCATTTGTGTCCTCCTCCTCGTTCAGTTCTGACAGTATGTTACAATACTTAAGCGGCTTTTTCATGGGGTGACTTGACGCAAGAGTTAACCAGAGTTTAACATCGTGGGAACCTCGTGCGATAACAGTACGGCATTCGTGGACCACCGTGGACCACCGTAGCGCTAACGGCAGGTAATCGTGTAACTTGGTGACTCGGGAGAAAATTCAAGCAAGTTTGAATTTCTCCAAGAGTGACTTGTACACTTGTGGTTGAGCATTGCAACATTATATGGACGTAGTGGCCAGTGCGATATCCGTAATAACTCTTGCGGTTACCGTGGGAACTCCTGCGAACGGTGAACCCGGAAGCTGGACAGAGGGGACAGAAGGTGAGTAAAAATTGTCTTCTGTGGGATTGAATTTAAAAAATAAAGATTTGCATCCGCATATGGACATCAACTTATTCATGAGTTATGTTAATGAGATTCAAGAAAATAACTATAATCTTTAAAAGGGACTTTAAAAGGGACTTTACTGAAAGGTCCCGCATTTTTATGGTCCGTGAGAAATTTTTCACATGTACTTCTTTGAGAGATACAGCTCGGAGTCCTCGCCGACTAGCGATCGATGCCTTTCCGAAGCAGGGTCCGGAACGCTACCAATCAATGTTCTCCAGAGACCCGTGTAAGGAGTGAACTGCACATGCTGGTTTAAACCGAAGACAGACACAAAAAGCTGGAGTAACTCAGCGAGTCAAGCAGCATCTCTGGAGAAAAATAGCTGATGTTTCGGGACGAGACACATCTTCAGACTCAATTCCGATTAGGATGTCTGAAGAAGGGTTCCGATTTGAATCGCCACCTATTCTTTTTCTCCAGAGATGCTGCCTGACCCGCTGACTTACTCCAGCTTTTTATGTTTTTCTTCCCAGATCTGATTTACCTGCTGAGTTACACCAACATTTTGTGTCCTTTTGTGCGTATTAACCAGCATCTGCAGTTCCTTTAGACATTACCTAACTTCAGATTTTAGAGATATAGCGCGGAAACAGGACCTTTGGCCCACCGAGTCCGCGCCGACCACCTATTCTTATCCGGCTTCAGAACGGTTCTTCCTTCCATTCGTTTGGGCACTGACCCGACCTACCAACCTACCTCAATGCGGACATTGGACTTTTTCCCCCTGGAACTGTCCTGAAAACATATATTCGGAACTCTGGTATTTTCCTCTTCGCTCTACCTGGTGTTCTTGTGCATGTGTCGGAGGGAACAGCAGATGCCGGTTTAAAGAGAATGCTGGAGTAACTCGACGGTTCAAAATGCTGGAGTAACTCAACGGGACATGCAGCATCTCTAAAGAGAAGGAACGGGTGACGTTTCGGGTCGAGGCCCTTCTTCAGACTGTACGTGGCTTGGTTATATTCATGTATAGCATTATCTGATATGATTGTATAGCACGCAAACAAAAGTTTATTCCCTGCATAGAATCATACAGCGTAGAAACAGGCCCTTCGACCCAACTTGCCCACACCGACCAATATGTCCCATCTACACTAGTCCCACTTGCCCGCGTTTGGCCCATAACCATCTAAACCTATCCTATCCATGCTTCAGTCTAATGCATCTTAAACATTGCGACAGTACCTGCCTCAACTACTTTAACGGATAGCTCATTCCATACACCCACCACCCTTTGCGTAAAATAGTTACCCCTTAGGCTCTCATTAAATCATTCCCCCCGAACCTAAACCTGTATCTGCTGGTTCTCGATATGAGACAATAATAACAAACCAACGCGAGTTAGGACATCAACGGGGAGATCCTGGATAAACCCAAGGTAGCCACAAAATGGAGGAACTCAGCGCAACAGGCAGCATCTCTGGCGAGAAGGAATGGGTGACATTTCGGGTCGAGACCCTTCTGATATGCTGCCTGTCCCGCTGAGCTACAGGTTGTGTCTATCTTCGTTTTAATCCAGCATCTGCAGTTCCTTCCTGGCCGAACCCGATTGAAAGATGAGAGGCTGGGCGATAGAGCACTGGGTGTGACAAGGATCAGGCTTCAGTAAGCAAAGTAAAGAGAGGTGGCAACGTTATGGAAATGAAGCGGGTAATCCGAGTGATGGCGAGACGGTATCCTCTAATGTGTCGGAAAGAACTGTAGATGTTGGTTTGCGCCGATGATAGACACAGTAATACTGGAGACAGACATAAAATACTGGACGGGCAGCATCTGGATAAAAGGAATGGGTGACGTTTCGGGACGAGACTCTGAAGAAGGGTCTCGAACCGAAACGTCACACATTCCTTCTCTGCAGAGATGCTGCCCGTCCCGCTGTGTTACTCCAGCATTTCGTGTCTATCTTCCGTATGCTCTGTGATGGTCATCTCGGAGTCAAGTGGCAACTCTGGTCTGTAGACACGAGGAACTGCAGACGCAGGAATCACGAGCAAAACACAGAGCGTTGGACGAGCCTGACCCTTTGAGTTCCTCCATCACTTTGTGTTGAAGTCAAGTCTGGACATTGCTTGGCTCAGTCTCAGGCGCCGGCTAACTAGGAAGGTCGAGTCAAAGTCCAGCACTAACACTCAAGAAATAACGTTTGCGGCCTGATGTTCCCAATATTTAATTGAAATCATTAATAAAGTAAATAAATAGATACCGGTCTAATCAGTATCTACGGGATTGGACAGGATAGATGCAGGAAGAATGTTCCCGATGTTGGGGGAGTCCAGAACCAGGGTCCCAGTTTTACAGTCTACCGTGGGAACTCTTTAACTCAGTAAAGTAAAGTAAAGTAGCCTTTATTGTCATATCAGCGCACAGGCAGCAGTTGATTGTTGCTCAATTCAGTTTCCCAGGGGGTCGGGACGGGACTGGAGGGAAAGGTGGGGGAGTCGAGGGAGAGGAGGGGGAGACAGATGGGGGTGTCTTCATTTACTGGCGGCGGGTGTCTGTCACTGAAACAGGCAGGTGAGATTTCACATCCACCTTGTGTGTGCCTCTCTCTCCCTCCCTCCCTCTTACACAGGCTGAGAGACTCGGCCTCTGTGAGTGTACGTCTCTTTCTCCCCCTCTCCCACACACAGTAAGACCGAGGTACTGTGCTCAGTCCATCTGTGTCTCCCACATACACAGTAAAACATGTCTCCAAATGAGCCAATTCAACCAAGGGAGGATATTTATAGTGTGTGAAAAAAAAGTGACATCATTTGTGCCACGTGATGATTTAACAACACTTCACAATGTTCATTCAAGATTTAACGGGAAAGCTCGGGAGATGGACAAGTCACTCGCACAAATAACAGAAATGCCGAGTACCGTGGGAACCCTTTATCTACCCCCCGTTATATTGTGTGATATCGTGCTAGACCACGACCACTTCACTCTGGTTACATCTTGCGTCAAGTCGCCCCGTGAAAAAGCCGCATTACCTTCAGTGGCGCTGCAATTCTGCCACTGGCCGTGTGCGCGATTTTGGCGCGTTTGAGGGGGGGGGGGGGCGGGGTTAAAACGCGTTTTTTTTCTTACCTTGTCCTGGATTATATTTGGTTGGAGTGCAAGATTTTGTTGAAGAATTGTTCCGACGGGCGTTCTGTCTATTTTTTTTTTTTAATCGCCCGACTCGTACAGCGCTGGATTAATTTTAAAATCAGCTTCTGAAGCCGTCTACGCCGACAACGTGGACGGATTTCATGTAGTTGACAGGTAAAAGAAAGCAGTTTATTTTTATGTATAAAGTGGTCCTTAAGATACCTTCAGTTAATATTTTAAGTTGCGAAACGGTGATTTAGTCCCCATACCAACCGGCATGCAGATATGGGGATCTAAATCATTGCAAACCGCAACGTTCCAAATGGTCGCGTTCCAGAAAAACCCACACGCAAGTTGATTTAAATGGCCATTAATTTGCAGGTATTAAACATTAAATTCCTTCCATTTGACCTATAAATCCATGACAATGAGATTTAAAAATTATGTTATATTGTGAATTATTGTGTGAATGTTATTTGGACGCTTAGGCTATTTAAAAATGTTAATCTATTCTTAAGAAATTGATAGATGTTTAGATCTAGTAATTGAATTTTGTAACTAGCTACAATTAGATAACAACTAATTATATGCTTCAATTTCAAGTCATCTAAGTAAGATTGTTTCATATTCTCTAACTGTGTCTGTTTGTTTTACTAATATGACTGAGTGACTGAGTGATTTTTCTGTAAGTCATCTGCGAGCATTATCATTCGAATTATCATTCCGTCGGGAAACCACGGAACGGATTTCTTATAGGACTCTCCCTGCACTAATGTGTGACGTCGTTGGATGAGGCGAAATAGTCTGGCTGCTTTTCTCCTCGATTTTCGGGATCTCAACGTACAATGTCGCTGCTCGTGGCTGCTCTTTTCCTATTAATTTGGAGCGGCACCGGGGGAAGCCCCCACGGGACTGAAAACACCTGTCCAGGTCAACTCTACACCGGTTTTACCATGCCGGGGACGTGCGCTTCTGGCAGTCCGCTGGGCATTAGTTTGTCACCTATGACTCTTCTGCCCCCCCGCATCTATGGACTTGGCCCGTCTGGTCAGCTTGATGGCCTTACAAGACAACTTTATTATTCCTTCAAGTTGCCTTCGTGACTTTTTTATATTTTTAAAGATTAAAAAAGATAATTCAAGCAAATCTATAAGGTCTGATTATAGGTGTATAATTGTTCTGTTGCTGCTGATTTCTGGGAATGTTCAACCTAACCCAGGCCCAGGCTCTGCTGAGTCTGCTGTTAATTTTAACACCCCTGCTGAATTTGAATCAAGGTCTGGACTTATTTTCATCCTTTTGAATGTGCGCAGTATGATTGCTAAAATGGATATGATTCGTATCTGGGCTCATTCAACTGATGCTGATGTTATTGTCATATCTGAAACTTGGCTAAACAAAGCAGTTTTAAACAAGGATATCAACATTGACGGCTACAATGTGTATAGGACTGACCGACCCAAGAAGGGCGGAGGGGTCGCAGTCTATGTCAAATCTAAGTTTCATGTGAAGATCCGTCTCTCTACATCAGTGATTAAGCAATTTGAACTTCTGGCTCTTGACATGGAAATCTCAAAAACTCTCCACATCACTGTCGTCGGTTGCTATAGGCCACCTTCAGCTATCAGCTGCACCTTACCATCTTTAATGGAGCTTTTATCCGGGTTGAACTTTAATGAAATTGTCCTTATTGGTGACCTAAACTGGAACTGGCTGCCACGAGCATCAGATGATTTTAAAGCATTTTGTGATTCGTTTAATTTCTTTCAGATTGTTGACAGTCCTACTAGACCTAATCTGAAGTGTCCGGAAAAATCTTCGTTAATTGATCTTATCTTAACTAATGTTCCTCATAAATATTCTGCTGCTTCTGTTTTTGCCAATGACATCAGTGACCACTGTGTCATTGCAACAGTGAGAAATACAAAAGTTCCTAAAACCAAACCGCGTGTCATCATAAAGCGGGACATGAAACATTTTGTGGAGCAAGGATTTTTTCATGACCTGTTTCTCTTTGGCTGAGAGAAAATTAATATAATTCCTGATGTTGAAAATGCCTGGAAATTCTTTTATGATGGTTTTATTGAAATTGTTAACAAGCACGCTCCTTTTAGGAAGTATAGAATAAAGGGCAGGGATAATGCATGGTTCACGTCAGAGTTATCCATTTTACTCCATGAGTGCAATGTGGCATGGTCTAAAGCCAGGAGTACTGGTCTTGGATCAGACTGGTTGCTCTTTAGGCAGCTGTGAAATGCAAGCACAGTTGCAATTAGAAAAGCCAAAGCTGATCATTTCCTTACTGAAACTTCAAATAACCTAAACAATCCGTTGAAATTCTGGAAAACCATTAAATCAATAACTGGAAATAAAAATGTTATTGAGCTACCTCCATGCATTGTCAAAGACTCTACCCAAATTTATGAAAAGGCTGACATGCTTGGTTGTTTTAATGAGCATTTCATTGCCTCTGGTTCACTTTTCAACTCTCAAAACACAGCTCAAGGCTCCTCTGCTTGCTCTGATAGTAGTTGTTTTTTTGAGGGACAAGCCTTTACTTTTGACGCTGTTACACTTTCAGAGGTGCATGAGGCTCTGAGATGTTTAGACACAAACAAATCGGCAGGTCCAGACAACCTTGAGCCTTACTTCCTAAAGTTAGCCGCTGATTTTATTGCATTGCCTCTGACTTATCTTTTTAATCTATCCCTGGAGACAAACGAAATTCCCCTTATTTGGAAATCTGCCTTTGTTCTCCCATTGTTAAAAGGGGGGGGACCCCACTGTGCTAAACAACTATAGGCCCATCTCCAAACTGTCTGTTTTAATTAAGGTGCTGGAATCCATTGTAAACCAACAACTGAAGGACTTTTGATCAAATAACAGTATTTTATCTGAATTTCAATCTGGTTTTAGGAAAAAATATAGTACGTCAACAGCTGCTTTAAAAGTAGTAAATGATTTTATTGAATTTTTAGACAATAAGCAACTGTGCAGCCCTTTTCGTTGACCTATCAAAGGCTTTCGATACTGTGGATCATGCCTTATTGTTACAAAGACTATGCAGCATCGGTTTGTCTGATCAAGCTGTCTGTTGGTTTAAAAACGATCTATCAGGCAGATCCCAGTGTGTGCGAGCAGAAGGTATTACTTCTAGCTCTCTTAATGTATCCAAGGGTGTGCCACAGGGATCGGTTCTAGGACCTTTATTATTTACTATTTATATTAATAGTCTAGATCATAAAGCTCCGAACGCAAATTTTCACTTTTATGCTGACGACACAGTGATATATTGCTCTGCGTCTACCCCAAATCAGGCTCTCTGTCAGCTCCAAACTGCTTTTAACACTGTGCAACGTAACCTGTGTGATTTAAAACTTGTTTCAAATATAAATGTGCAATATAAAACTTGTTTTAAATGCTGACAAGACAAAGCTCATGCTGTTCACTAAAGCTAAATCAAAGCCCTCGGACCTCCCTCCTATCATCACTTTGCAGGGCTCTGTGATTGAATCTGTGTCTCAATATAAATATCTGGGAATTATAATTGACGATTCTCTCTCTTTTAAACCTCATATCCAGCAACTTGTGAAAAAACTAAAGAAAAAATTAGGTTTTTACTTTAGAAACAAATCTTATTTTTCTTTTGAAGCCAAAAAAAGACTTGTTGCTGCAACGTTTATGTCTGTGCTGGACTATGGTGATGTTTTATATATGAATGCATCTTCAAAATGCCTACAGTCTTTGGACACGGTCTACCACGGAGCACTGAGATTTGTTACTAATTTTAAAACCCTCACGCACCACTGCTCTTTGTATGCTCAAGTTGGATGGTTTGCCCTGTCCACCCGCAGACTCCATCATTGGCATATCCTTATTTATAAGACTATCCTCAGTGTTCTTCCTTCATACCTGCAGAAGTATGTAATTCGAAAAGGCACAGGAACTTATCAGCTCTGCTCTGAGGACTTGTTCTTACTAACTGTACCTAAAGTCCGTACTGAACTGGGGAAAAGGGCATTTAGTTATGCTGCACCCTTCGCATGGAACCAGCTGCAGAATGAACTGAAACTTAAGGAGCTGGTTTCTATAAACAGATTTAAATCCCTTCTTAATGATGTTGAAGCGGGCTCTTCTGTCTGTACATGCTTTGTTTGATGATGTTCTGACTGTGACTCTATTTATATGTTCTCTGTTGTTTTTAAATTATTGTCTGTAACTGTGGAACTGTGCTGCTGCCTGTCTTGGCCAGGACTCTCTTGTAAAATAGATTTTTAATCTCAATGAGACTTCTCCTGGTTAAATAAAGGTTAAATTAAAAAAAATAAAAATTAAAAAAAATTTGTTTCAGAATGCTTCAATCTATAATAACTGAAAAATTCTTTCAGTTCTCTTAATTTTTAAGATAGTTATGGGCTTTTGACTGTCCTAGATCACAGCTTTTGTGTTAAGTCAATGGAAAAGCAATAGAGAACAAGATGCTAATTTCCGAGTATGAAAATGGCCATAACGTTTTTAATACTGAAGATATGAAAGTGAATTAGGTGACAAATTAAATTTCTTTTTATGCTTTATCTGATGAGATAAATTACAGACTTGATTTTTAAAATCTCAACATTTTGTAACGTTGCTACTATTTTAGAAAGGAGGTGAGGAGGAACTTCTTTACTCAGAGGGTAGTTTATCACACGATTTCTTCAAATTATCTAAGTATGGTTAAGATATCAAAACAATGCATAATATATCAAATGTGGTTTTGAAAAAGTCTTTATAATTGTATCAATGCATCCTTATACCCATACTGCATAGGCATAACATTTGCTTTCCTAATGATTCTATGTGTTTAACATAGAACATACAGTACAACAGTACAGCACAAAAACAGGCACTTCAGCCCACAATGTCTGTACCAAACATAATGGCAAGACTAACTCATATCTGCCCCCACATAGCCTGCACCGCCATTTAATATGATCATGGCTGATCATCCAACTCAGTATCCCGTACCTGCCTTCTCTCCATACCCCCTGATTCCTTTAGCCACAAGGGCCACATCTAACTCCCTCTTAAATATAGCCAATGAACTGGCCTCAACTACCTTCTGTGGCAGAGAGTTCCAGAGTTCCACTCTCTGTGTGAAAAATGTTTTTCTCATCTCGGTCCTAAAGGATTTCTTCTCTATCCTTAAGCTGTGACCCCTTGTCCTGGACTTCTCCATCATCGGGAACAATCTTCCTGCATCTAGCCTGTCCAACCCCTTAAGAATCTTGTAAGTTTCTATAAGATCCCCCCTCAATCACCTAAATTCTAGCGACATAATCTATGTCCCTCGATTCCCTGCATATAGTCTCTTAATTGCCACTATTGTATCTGTCTCAACAATCAGTGCGTTCCAAGCACTTTCCACTCACTATGTTAAAAACATGTCCCACATATCTATATACTTATAAAACTCTCATCTTGTATGTATGTGCGCATGTTCCTATGTGTCTGTGTATGTGTTTTTTTGTATCTTCGTCAAAACGCTAGACTGTAGCACTGACATTTTTCCTGATTCTTACTCACATTTTTACCGTCCACGCCATAAAGAGGCTCCCTTCAGAATGAATGCTATATTTCACGTTATTGATGATTAAAGTTTAAAAAAAGCCAAAAACAGCTTCTGAGAGAGAGAGTCTTCAAGCAGCTTCCAGTGATGATGTCACAATGCCATCTCACAGTCCACCTATCACAATGGGCTCTCATTTACACAAGCTGCTGAGTGCGACAATGACATCACAATGGGATGTTGCCAACGGTAACAACAGCATGAAGGAGAGTTTGCCAACGGTAACAGCAGCAGTAGCTTGCAGAAGAATGCTGTGCGCTGCAATCGAGGGAGAGGGGGGGAGGGAGAGGGGGGGGAGGGAGAGGGGGGGAGGGAGAGGGGGGGAGGGAGAGGGGGGGAGGGAGTTGCGTTGGGGGAACTGGTGAGTGGTGGAAACGGATTGCATTGGGGGAACTGGTGAGTAGTGGAATATTGCATTGGGGGTTGCCAACGGTAACGGCAGTAGCAGTTCGAAAGAGAATGCTGCGCGCCACCATCTTCAGTCTGACTGGGCTGCACAAGGGGGGGTGGGTGGGAATGTGCGACGGGGGTGGGGAAGGAGAGGAATGTATGACGGGGAGAGGGGTTGAGTCAAAAGTTGAGTCTACTCATTGACTCAAAGATTGATTGGAGTTTTACAAAATAAATTGCAGAACTTTCCTCAGACGCTGCCCGCAATCCCCCCTACATGTCGATTCTATGCAGGCCGCCCCCTCCCCCATCCCCCCAAACCTGCTCCCCTCTCCCGCCCCCCCCCCCCCCCCCACATACCCCCACCCCCTTTCGGCCACCCCCACCCCTGCCCCCCCACCATTGCTATCCCGCCCCCTGCCCCCCCCCCCGCTCCCCACTCATTGCCCCCTCCCCCCCCCCCCCCCCCCCCCCCCCCCCCAATGTCGGGATGATTGATTGCCTCCACAAATTCCATAATTTCCCTTGTGGGGCTGATGGCATCATTGGCTCCGGGGGGTGCCTGTTTCCTAGGTGAATGCTGACGCCGTGCCTCCCCACCCCCACGTTGAGGGATGGGGCCCAACGGGTTCCACTTGGTCTAGTCTCCTTTAAAATTTGCCCTTCTCATCTTAAAGTTATGCCCTCTAGTATTTGATATTTTCATCCTGGGAAAAAGATTCTGACTGCATTCTATCAGTGCTTCTCATAATTTGATATACTTCTTTCAGGTCTCTGTGCAACCTTCGGCATTCCAGAGAAAACAACCAAGTCTGTCCAAATGCTCCTGGAGATTAATACCCCTTAATCCAGGCAACATACCCCTTAATTTATGCAGAGATAGATAGATTCTCAATTAGTACGGGTGTTCAGAGGTTATGGAGAGAAGGCAGGAGAATGGGGTTAGGAGGGATACATAGATCGGCCGTGATTGAATGGCAGAATAGACTTGATGGGCCGAATGACCTAATTCTACACCTATCACTTATGATCTTACGACTTTATGAACATTATGGTAAACCTCCTCTGCACCCTCTCCAAAGTCCCCACACCCTTTTTTTATTGGAGAAATCAGAACTGCATGCAATACTCCTAATGCGGTCTAACCAAAGTCCTATAAAGCTGCATCAAGACTTCCTGACTCTTTTACTCATGCCCAGACCAATGAAGGTAAGCATACCACATGCCTTCTCAGCCATTCTATCTACTTATGTTGCCACTTTCAGGGAGTTATGGACTAGGACCCCAGCATCCTCTATACATCAGTGATTTTGGTCATGCCAATAATTGTATAATTTCCCCTTACATATGGCCTCTCGCCTCACGCTTACTTGGATTAAACTCCATCTGCCATTCCTTCGCCAATTTCTGTCGCTGATCTGTATTCGGCTGTTCACTTCGACCCCAACAGTCTTGGTGTCTTTATGAAGTTTACATTTCATGATTTTTCTACAGGAAATGGCAATTCCCTGAATACTAACAATTATTCGTCTTTTATTTTAAGGAATCTCAGTCTTCTTTTCCACCTGATTAGAGAGTGTAAACTATAACTTTCCAGACCCAAGAAACTGAAAGGCCAAATTTAGCTTCACATTGCTTTCTGCAGAATATGTATATCCAGGGAAGAGGAGAAAGGGATGGAGGCCTGTAAATCCTGGTTGCACGCACCACTATTTTACCATCATAATTCTAGGAGTCCCCTAGGGAGATTATTTTGATCCACAGATAATGCAGACAGCAAAAATGAACGTAGTATAGATACATGACTGACACGTGACCATTATAATTCTCCTAATCCTATACAAGGCTGATGGCCCATGTGAGGTCATTGGGCCATAGCGCACAATCCTAGGTTGGTCAACATGGGGCAAGTGTTTGATTATAAACTGATTTCCATACATGAATATACTAAGATCATTCATGTGCTGCACGTGTTGCTCAGAGCCTGGCTCTGCTGTGGTATGTAATTAGGAATGTAATTTAGTCTAACCTTATTCATATACTCAAGCATAGAAACATAGAAAACAGGTGCAGGAGTAGGCCATTCGGCCCTTCGAGCCTGCACCGCCATTCAATATGATCATGGCTGATCATCCAACTCAGTATCCTGTACCTGCCTTCTCTCCATACCCCCTGATACCTTTAGCCACAAGGGCCACATCTAACTCCCTCTTAAATATAGCCAATGAACTGGCCTCAACTACCGTCTGTGGCAGAGAATTCCCCACTCTCTGTGTGAAACAGAGTGAACCTGTGTGAAACTGTGTGAACAGCAACTATAATAATAATAATAATAAATTTTATTTATGGGCGCCTTTCAAGAGTCTCAAGGACACCTTACAAAAATTGAGCATGTAGAGGAAAAACATGTAAGGGGAATGAAATAAATAGTAGAGACATGACTAGTACACAAAGTAAAGACAGAATTCAATACAAAACACAGTATGAGGCAATTAATGCACAGATGAAAAGGGACAGGGACGTGGGGCTAAGGATAGGCAGAGGTGAAGAGATGGGTCTTGAGGCGGGACTGGAAGATGGTGAGGGACACGGAATTGCGGATCAGTTGGGGGAGGGAGTTCCAGAGCCTGGGAGCTGCCCTGGAGAAGGCTCTGTCCCCAAAACTGCGGAGGTTGGACTTGTGGATGGAGAGGAGACCGGCTGATGTGGATCTGAGGGACCGTGAGGGTTGGTAGGGGGAGAGGAGGTCAATTAGATATGGGGGGGCCAGATGGTGGAGGGCTTTGTAGGTGAGGATCAGGATTTTGTAGGTGATCCGGTGGGAGATGGGAAGCCAGTGAAGTTGTTTGAGGACTGGAGTGATGTGATGCCAGGATTTAGTATGGGTGATGAGTCGGGCAGCTGCGTTCTGGACCAGTTGGAGTCGGTTGATGTAGGTGGAGCTGATGCCAAGGAGAAGTGAGTTGCAATAGTCCAGTCGGGAGGAGATGAAGGCATAGATGAGTCTTTCAGCAGCGGGCGGTGTGAGAGAGGGTCTGAGTTTGGCGATGTTGCGGAGATGAAAGAAGGAGGTTTTAATGACATGGCGGATGTGAGGCTCAAGGGAGAGGGTGGAATCAAAGATCACGCCAAGGTTACGGGCCTGGGGAGATGGGGAGACAGTGGTGCCGTCGATGGTGAGAGTGGGGTTATTGATTTTGCTGAGTGTGGCTTTGGAGCCTATGAGGAGGAATTCTGTCTTATCGCTGTTTAGTTTGAGGAAATTATGTTGGATCCAGGTTTTTATAGCTGACAAACAGGAGTTGATATGGGAGAGGGGGGGGGGTTGTGGGGAGATTTGGTGCCAAGGTAAATCTGGGTGTCATCAGCGTAACAGTGGAAGTCCAGATTGAAGTGGCGGAGTATCTGACCAAGGGGGAGGATGTAGATGATGAAGAGGAGGGGGCCGAGTACGGAGCCTTGGGGAATGCCTTGAGTGACTGCGGCTGTTGCAGAGGTGTGGTTGTGGAGAGAGATGAAGTGGGATCTGTTGGAAAGGTAGGAACGGAGCCAGCTGAGTGCAAAGCCTTCAATGCCGAGGTCTTTGAGTCTGGTGAGCAGGATGTTATGGTTCACTGTATCGAAGGCTGCGCTCAGGTCGAGGAGGATGAGGATGTTGAGGGAACCAGTGTCAGCAGAGGTGAGGAGGTCATTGAGGACTTTGAGGAGAGCAGTTTCTGTGCTATGGAGGGGGCGAAAGCCAGAGTGGATGGGTTCAAGTAGGTTATACGCAAGGAGGTGGGAATGAAGTTGCGACGCAACGATACGCTCCAGGGTTTTTGAAAGAAAGGGGAGGTTTGAGATTGGGCGGTAGTTAATGAGAGAGGAGGGATCAAGACCAGGTTTCTTTAAGATTGGTGTAACAGCAGCAGTTTTGAAAGCGGAGGGGACAATTCCTTGGGACAATGAGGAGTTGAAGAGATTAGTGAGGTAGGGGCAGAGAACGGGGAGGCAGGACTTCAACAGGGGAGTGGGGAGAGGGTCGAGGGAGCAGGTAGTGGGTTTGGAAGAGCTGGACATTGGGGTGTTTTTGCCTATATTGGGTTATTAATTTATTGATATTTTGTTTATTACATACTATCTATGTGTATTGTATTTACAGGCATGTTATGCTGCTGCAAGGAAGAATTTCATTGTTCCATTGTTGGTATGTACGACAAACATTCTTGACTGTTGATCAGCACTGGATCTTCTTCTTCATCTTCTTATTGCGAATTAAACATAAGCCAAAGGAATAGTTAGATCTCAAGCCGGATGTTGAGCAGCCGGGTTGTTGTCTCTGCATCAATGTCTGCCAGACCGTGCAAGTATAGGGAGCTGCTCGAATGGAGTAGGTTGAAGGCACCCAGTGATGGTTCACAAGACGCTGTTCAGGCTCATGTTTACCAGGCTAGTATGTCTACTACTACTCCATACGGGTGCGCTGTACTCAGCTGGGGTATACACAAGAGCTAAGGCAGAGGTGCGAAGAGTTGATGGACTGGCTCCCCAACTTGTTCCTGCCAGGCGTCGGATGAGGCTGCTACGTGCCATGACCTTGTCGCGGAGACCAGCCAGGTGTTGACGGATTGTAAGAGACCTGTCCAGCTTTACGCCGAGGTAAGTGGGTGTTTGTTGGAAGTCCAAGCACCTGTTGTTAACGAAGACTGCTAGCTCTCGCTTAGCTTCCTTGTTGTTTAGATGGAATGCTGTTGACACTGTTTTGCCTTCACTCAGCTTTGGACGCTAATGTCATAGGTACACTGCCAAAGTCCCCATGTCTTGACTCAAGGAGCTTTCGATTGTCTTCCACACTTTGCGTCTCATCAGGATGGCTAGATCGTCAGCATACCCATATATTCCAGCGATGGTCTCTGGGAGGTCATGGATGTACACGTTGAAAAGCAGCAGAGCCAAGACGGATCCCTGTGGGACGCCATCCTTCAGTCTACGTTGACTACTCTGCTGTCCATCACTTAAGCACAAAGCTGCGGTTTGATATCAAACCTCATGATGTAGCGCACCATGCGCCTGTCTGGCAGCACCCGAAGTAGCTTTGCAGTTAGTCCCCGGTCCCACACAGTGTCATAGGCAGCTGTCAGATCTGTAAGAACAGCTCCTGCCTTCTCATTTGCCTCAAAGCGGTCCTCAATGTCTTGGGTGAGGAGGGTTACCTGGTCCACATTAGATCGACCTTGGCAGAAACCAGCCTGCTCATGGGGTAGTTGAGGGTTTATGTTTGTAAGTGATAGGAGCAGAACTAGGCCATTCGGACCATCAAGTTAACTCTGCTATTCAATCATGGCTGATCTATCTTTCCCTCTCAACTTGATTCTCCTGCCTTCACCCCATAACCTCTGACACCCGTACCAATGAAGAATCTATCAATCTCTGCCTTAAAAATATCAATTGACTTGGCCTCCACAGACTTCTGTGGCAATGAATTCCACAGATTCACCACCCTCTGACTAAAGAAATCTCTCCTCATCTCCTTGCTAAAGGTACTTCCTTTTATTCCGAAGCTATGGTCCCTGCTCCTAGACTCTCTCACATTCTTTCCACATCCACTATATCCAGGCCTCTCACCATTCAATAGACAATAGACAATAGGTGCAGGAGTAGGTCATTTGGCCCTTCGAGCCAGCACCGCCATTCAATGTGATCATGGCTGATCATCCCCAATCAGTACCCCGTTCCTGCCTTCTCCGCATATTCCCTGACTCCGCTATTTTTAAGAGCCTTATCTAGCTCTCTCTTGAAAGCATCCAGAGAACCTGCCTCCACCGCCCTCTGAGGCAGAGAATTCCACACTCACCACTCTCTGTGAGAAAAAGTGTTTCCTTGCCTCCGTTCTAAATGGCTTACTCCTTGTTCTTAAAATAGCACACATTCGTGTGTTACAACTCCAGTATTTGAGTGATATTGCATCACTCGCAAAGCTGAGTGGGGTTAGGCTGAAGAGTGCTTTGATGGCTGGCATATACTTGTTGGGCCATGTGGTTATCTTCTGTGCAGTACATTTCCATGCGTCCATGTGAAGCCAAGCAGCGCAGCCCTTTGCACAGATATCAAATTGTCAAAGGGGCCCTACAATTCTAAGCAAAATTGTCAAAAAGTCCATGACTTAAAATCAAAATCACCGTTTGGAAAGTGAACAATGTTGTGAACTGTGCAAAGTGTTAGAAGGTGACACCAGAGTGGAATGTAATAGCTGAGAGCATGAGCACTTGCAGCACCATTAAAATGATGATTATCTCATAATAGGCAGCCATCTCAACTGGTCAGTCGCAATGGGACAACATTTGGATTAACTGCTTGCAGATGATTGTTGAAGCAGTAATACTGAGGACCCCCCAAGTACCTGAGCCATATTTTCTGTCAGCTCAGACACATACATGCTTGTATTTATTTGAGTAATATAATTAAAGGTAGACACAAAATGCTGGAGTAACTCAGCAGGTCAGGCAGTGATATAATTAATTGACTAAGATAAAATATTCACCAACACAATACATGGAAGGTTATATTCTTGGGAAAATACCAAATCACAGACAGTGAAGATGGTTATCAAGAATTACAACAGAATGTTGATCAGCTGGGGAAATAGGAATTACTGATTAATTCTGTTTAATTCTGATAGATGTGAGCGTTACATTTTGGGAAGTCATCCCAGGGCAGGGCTTTCAGGGAGAGGGTAGGGCTGAAGATGTCCTGGTTGGGTTACTCCTGGGCCTGGCCAAGCTGGCCATCCGTGAGTCAAGGCGCCAGGCGGTGGAGGGCTTTTCCCGAGCCGGCTGCCTGTCCCTTTTCCGGGGAGCTACGTCCGTGCCCGGGTGGGGTTAGAAAGGGAATACACCCTGTCCACGGGCACCCTGAGGGAGTTCAGGGACCGCTGGGCTCCGCAGGGTGTTGAATGCATCCTTGACAAGGAGTGTAAGATAATTGTACAGTAGTTTATTAAGGATATTTGTTTGTATTGTATTATGGTGGTGGGATCTGGTTTGTTTTATTGTAGTGTAATATTATTTTTTAATAATTGAATACATTTTTTGAATTAAAAAAAATAATATTAAAAAAGGGCTGGGCTTTCACAGGGCATGGTAGAACTCTAGAGAGTGTTGTAGGGCAGAGGGATCAAGGAGTACAAGTACATAGTTGGCTGAAAATGGCATCACAGATAAGTGATGGCTTAGGTGAGCAGGACTTCATCAGTCAGGTAATTGAGTGTAAAAGTTGGGATATGATGTTACTTTATTTTACTTTGGACTTTAGAGATACAGCGTGGAAACTGACCTTTCTGCCCATCTAGTACACGCAGACCAGCGATCGCCCCGTACACTAGAAGTATCCTACATGCTAGGGACAGTTAACTGACAAACATACGTCTTTGGAGTGTGGGAGGAAACTGGAGCACCTGGTGAAAACCCACTTGGTCACTGGGAGAATGTGCGAACTCCATACAGATAGCACCAGTAATCAGGATCGAACCTGGGTCTCAGGTGTCGTAAGGCAGCAACTCAACCACTTCGGCTCTGTGCTGTTCGGTACTGTTGTACAAGATGTTGGTGAGGTCGCATTGGAGTATTGTGCTCAATTTTGCTATAGTAATGGGGCTGTCCCACTTAGGCGACATGTTCCCGGGTAGTTGCCGGGGAGTCGCCTTCATGGTCGTGAGGAGTTCCCGCATTCTGGGAACTAGTCGCGGCCTCATTATGGTCGCCGTAAATTTTTCAACATGTTGAAAAATTAGCGGCGTCTAGAATGAAGCCGCCATGAATTGTAACGAGAACTCTCGTGCTGTAGGTGGGTCGCCAGGAGGTCCTAGTGGATTGCCAGGAGGTCGAAGGTTCTCGGAGGTTCTCGTAGGTTGTAGCCAGTGCTGACCGGTGAATTTCATTTGCTCATTAGGAGAAAAAATACATAAGCAGTAGTTTTCAGAACCAAGGATAACCGACCGGTAATGTTAATGTCATCAAGCTTCACAGCCGTGTATCTCTTAAAAGTTCTCTACTCCTTCTCCCTCCTTCTTCCCCCTTCTCCCCCCCCCCCCCTTTAAAGGACTTATCATACACTGTGCTTTAGCCGTCTTAATTACAGCGCCAACCTTCCTGTTCATCGCGGCGTGTGTCTGTTTCACCTTGGCTTTGCACCGTGTGAATTTCACTCAGACAGCGCTCCCCTCGCTTGCCCTGTCCCTTGCCTGCATAACGGGCTGGTGAAGGAAGCGATGTGTGTGTGTGTGTGTGTTCCACTCTGACAGTCGCCGTTCCAGTTGTTGGTTTTTCAGGCGACTGCTGAAAAATCGCTGAAATGGGACAGGCCCATTAGGATACCAATAAACTGGAGGCATACAGAGATTTATGAAGATGTTGCCAAATTCAAAGGCCTGATCTATCGGGAGAGGTGAGGCAGCTTAGAACTTTATCCCTTGGAGAGCAGGAGGCCGAGGGTTGATCCTATAGAGGTGTATAAAAATGTTAGTGGATCTTAGGTTTCCTCCCACACTCCAAAGACGTACAGGCATGTAGGTTAATTGGTGGTGTAAATGTAAATTGTCCCTAGTGTTTGTAGGATAATGTTAGTGTGAGGGTCGGCATAGACTCGGTGAGCCGAAGGGTTGAGTAGGCAAGGGTTTTATTCTGTTCAGCGCAAGAGGATGAGGGATTTGTTTTTTATTTTTTATTTATTTTTATTTTTTTGAGGGATGAACTTATAGAGGTGTTTAAATTAGATCATGAGAGGAATGGATAGGGTAAATTCACAGACTCTTTTACCCAGAGTAGGGGAATCAAGAAACATAGGTTTAGGGTGAGGGGGGAAGTATTTAATAGGAACCTAAGGGGTAACCTTTTCACATAATGGGTGATTGGTATATGGATCAAGCTGCCATAGGAGGTATTTGAAGCGGATACTATCTCATTTGAAAAGCATTTGGACAACTGCATGGCTAAGATAGGTTTAGAGGGATATGGTTGAAACGGTGGCAGGTGGGACTAGTGTGGATGGGGCAGGTTGGTCAGCATGGGGAAGTTGGGCTGAAGAGCCTGTTCGGAAGTGTCCATAGAGTATGACTTTATGACTCTATATTTGAATAACTGGAAATTTTATCAGATCGCCATCAATTTGTTCTGCCTTTTAGAGACGATGGAGAATGTGAGATAAGATGTACTGGGTAGGCTGACCCCAGCTACCTCATCCAACTGACTTTGTAACCAGGTAATTAACCATCATTCCATCATTATTATTGATACCAAGGATGATGCTCTCGATTGTGAAGCCTAGTTTGTTTCCTCCTATTCCTATTCTAAGGACCCTCATCTCTCTGAGCTGAGATGTTAAGATCCACCATAACATCTCAGCTCAGAACAAAAGCTTGTGGTTAATAAGTAACTCTAAGTAAATTTAAATAGCTCAAATTTAAACAGAGTTTTTTTTTGATCGTGGAAGTGATCAATATTGCTTGGAATTTTCCTGTAGAAGGAGTGAATTTGTGGAATTCGCTGCCTCAGAAGGCAGCGGAGTCCAATTCGCTGGGTGCATTCAAAAGAGTGTTAGATAGAGCTCTTGGGGCTAGTGGAATCAAGGGATATGGGGTGAAGGCAGGAACGGGCTACTGATTGTGAATGATCACATTGAATGGTGGTGCTGGTTTGAAGGGCTGAATGGCCTACTCTTGCACCTATTTTCAATATATCTACGTATCTATGTGATGAAACTTATTAACAGTGCAAAAGGAAGATTATTGCACCTCCCCGACTTTGCATCTTAAATAACCACTGCTCCACTCTCAGGCTGCTTCTAGTTCTACAGCTCTTTGTACCAGCTCCAATCTCCGCTCACAATCTAGGAAAACAAGACACAGCTGTCAACTGCCTCCAAGAGCACTGAACGAATTTACCTAAGACTAAGAGCTGCAACAATGTTGGTTCTTGTCCATTGATGATAATACGTGTAATTTTAACCCTGAGCAATCTATTGTGAAGCTAGTGTCATGGAGTTTTAAGTGGCGAGCAGGAGGAAGAAATTTAATCCAAATGCTCTGGAGACTTAATGAATATTAAAAAAAAACCTTTTGAAAGCACTATTATAGCCGGTTACTGAGAAGGCATCTGTGCTGTATTTTCCTGAATGCCGTAATTCTCTGGTTAACAGTAATCAGTGAAAGACGTTTTTTTCTGAAGGTTCAATTATATGGTGGGCCTGGACATGGGCAAAGGTCAGTGAGGCTGGGAGGCCACAGGTCATTGAGGGGAATTTGAGCTGCTTCACTGAAAGATCATATATTGAAACACTTAGTGCATAGAAGCAGTGGCTCAACGGAGTTGAGCAATTGGTAGTGAATGCCCTAATCCATCAAGATCTGAAGAATCCTACACATCATGAAGACTGCCATGATTTGAGACGTGTTAAATGGTCCTCTACAATTCTTACATTCTAGTTGTTAACAGTCCTCATTCAAAATTTACCCGAAATACCAAGAGTGAAGTCATTTTTGTTTTTTTCAACTGTTTCCAACCCAATGTAGAGTGAGAGAGTCATGGAGAGATACAGCATGCTAGCAGGCCCTTCGGCCCACCAATGCATACCTGTAATCAATCACCATTTACAGTAATCCAACATTAATCTCCCCTTTTTCTTCTCAGGAGAGAAGGGCAAATTTTAAAGGAGGTGTGTGGAGCAAGGTTTTTATACAGAGATTGGTGGGTGCCTGGAATGTGCTCCCAGGGGTGGTGGTGGAGGCAGATGCGATAATGGTATGCGAGAGACTTTTAGATAGACACATGGATATGCATGCAATAGAGGGATATGGATCACATGCAAGCAGAGAAGATTAGTTTAACTTGACACCATGGAATAAACTGACAGAGGAGGTAATTGAGTACTATAACAATGTTTAAAACATATTTGGACAGGAACATGCATAAGATAGATTTAGAGCAGGAGTGTCAAACTCACTTGAACTCATTTTAGGTCACGGGCAAAATGCGACTTCATGGACCCGCGAACACAGCCTGATCCGGCACTGGGGACAGCTGCAGCCCGCTCTGGCATCGGGGAAATCATCCCGCGGGCCGGATTGAACCCCTTTGCGGGCCGCGAGTTTGACACCCCTGGTTTAGAGGGATATGATCCAAACGCAGGCAGGCAGGACTAGTGTAGATGGGGAATGTTGGTCGGTACGGGGAAGTTGGGCTGAAGAGACTGTTTGGATGTGTCCATGCTGTATGACTTTATGAATCTAAATTTGAATACTTGGCATTTTTATGAGATCGACAACAATTTGTTCTGCCTTTATGAGAAGGTGGAAAGTGGGAGAAAATATGTGCTGGGTATGCTGACTTTTGCTGCCTCATCCAACTGGCATTGTGACCAAGTAATTGACCATCATTCCATCCTTATTATTGATGTGTTCACCTACGTGGACAATGTAGACAAAGGGCATTTTCCTGTGCTGTACTCTTCCATGTTGTCACATCCTCATCAGCTTTCCCCAGATCCCACCACTCAGCTACACATTACGGGCAATACACAATGGCCAATTAACGCCCAGATTTTTATGTCTTTGATATGTGGAAGGAAACCAGAGCTCCTGGAGGAAACCCGCACTATTACAGGAAGAATCTGTAAACTCCACTGGAGGTCAAGATTAAACCTGTTTCTCAGGTGCTATGAGGCAGCGGCTCCACTAACTGTGTCAGTCAAAGTATCTTGTTCATGTTTATTACATATTCTTACATTGTACTTAGTGTGGCACGGTGGCGCAGCGGTAGAGTTGCTGCCTTACAGCGCTTGCAGCACCAGAGACCCGGGTCGATCCCGACTACAGGTACTGTCTGAACGGAGTTTGTGCGTTCTCCCCGTGACCGTGTGGGTTTTCTCCGATATCTTTGATTTCCTCCCACACTCCAAAGACGTACAGGCTTGTAGGCAAATTGGCTTGGTATAAGTGTAAATTGTCCCCAGTATGTATAGGATAGTGCTAATATACGGGGATTGCTGGTCGTTGCGGACTTGGTGGGCCTAATGGCACTGTTTCTGCGCTGTATCTCTAAACTAAACTAAACTAGAACTCAAAACTTGTCTTTCAGCCATTATGTTACATGCCAGTGTTTATGGTTCACACAAGTATGGGTATGGCAGCGCCTGTCGGCAGCGTGTCCGTCTTTTTTCAACTTTTTTTATTTTTTTATTATGTTTAAAAGTGTGTTTTTAATGTTTCTTTGTGTGTTAAGTGTGGGGGGTGGTGTGGGGGGGTGAGGGGGAAACCGTTTTGGCCGCCTCTTCCATGGAGAGGCGACTTTTTCAGGTCGCCTCCCCCGTGGCCTAACAGCAAGGATCGGCGCCGACTTTCCCGGAGACGCGCCCGGAGCTTCAGCGGCGGGCACAGCGTGGACTCTCGGCGCGGAGCAGGGGAGACCTCGCTGGAGGGGAGCGCTCCGTTACGCTGGCCTGCGGCAGCCGGCAGCCTGAAGCCGCGGTCTGCAGAACTCCAGCTGGTGCGGCGTCTACAGCCCGGGATCTCACGTTGGGGACCCGGGTGGAAGAAGCTTCCACCGCCGGCCCGCGGCCATCTTCTACCGCGGGCGTGGTATGGACTTAACATCACCCCAGGAGGGGAGCTTCGACCGCCGGCCCTGCAGACTGCGGTGCTTCCGGCTGCGGCACGGCAGGTACTTTAAAACTTTGACCGCCGGCCTGCGGCCTACACCAGCCTGAAGCCGCGGTCTCTGGTTGGGAAGAGCCGATCCTGGACTCACCTTGACTTTGACTTTGTCCCTTACCATCTGGACGCCCGCAGCAACGGCTGTGGAGGGTGGTGGTCCCGACCACGGGGGAAAATGGAGGAGGACTGGCCAAGCTCTGTGCCTTCCACCACAGTGATGAATGCTGTGGTGGATGTTTGTGTAACATTTTAATGTGGTTGTGTTCTTTATTATTGTACCGCTGCTGGCAACCCAAATACCACCGACCTTGGTTGTGTGGCAATAAAATTATTTCTATTTCTATTTCTATTCTTTCTAAGTCTCCTCCCATCATGGTGATCTCACCCATTCTTTCTTTCTTCTTCATATGCTGAACTAGTTTATGCTCAAACATGTTCAATGTGTTTAAAGTAAATGAAAAGAACTGTAGGGCAGTTGCAATAAATTATTCCCACTTGTGGTGGAGGATTAGGGATAAAATATATAAGGAGTAAGCAGTTTAACGACGCACTTTGGGGAGCACTTACACTAAATGTAATATAAACCTGGAACTCTTCTTAACAAAAGCATTTGGTTACTGAATCAAATTGATATTTCACCATGAGATTTATGGCTTAAGGGATGATGGGATATTGAGTGAGTGGAATTTAGGTACAAGTTGATTGAACTGCACGGCAGGCCGGTTGTATGGGACGGGGAGATTTACCCCTGTTCCGATGCTTTACACATAATCAAAATCATGCAGAGTCTTAAGTATACTCTACCGAACAACAGCCTGATATTATTCGACCAACGTGGCCCTCTAGGCTCACATATATGGGATACAAGGTGACATTGAGATCAATGAGATCAATCCCAAAGAAACGATCGCACATACTCTTCCACCCCCAACAAAAGGCATTAGGCAGAAATTCCTCAAAATAAAGGAAGGGATTCCACACCAGTGGGCCACATTTGTGAAATTTGAGCAATGTGTGTAAACAGTATTGAATGTTTGTATAGCCTCTGAAAATGCTGGATGAATATTTTTGCATGGTTCATGCAGTGTATATATTTATTACTTGAATGAAGTCTATTTTGAAAATATATTTTAAAAATTCATTCTCTATTATGTAGTAACAGTGGGCTTCATTTCCGAAATTCGCTTCAATGGAACCGAATTAAGAGGAAGATTTAAAAAAATAGAAAACAAGAAGCACCACTTGCTTGCCTTCTCAATCTGTGCTCCCACCTCCCTCCTTACTCCCTTCCCCCTCCCCCCTTGCCCCTTGTGGTTTAACTAGTTCCTCAGCTCTCCACATTGTAGCCCTCTTGAGTTCACACCTACCCTATGCAAACATAGGCCCACCAGGGCACCACACCGCCTGAGGTCATTTGTGGCTGGCCCTGATGGTCGTGGTCTTTTCTTGCCTCCAGCTCTTCACCCCCCACCACTACCCTTTACTTTTAGATGAAGAAAGGTACCGACCTGAAACATCGCCCATCCTTTTTCTCCAGAGGTGCTGCCTAAACTCGCTAAGTTACTCCAGCACTTTGACTGCCCTTGTGGTTAATTTTCTGGACTAACAAATCGACAGGATGGCTGGTTGATATTGATCTGTGGTTTGAAGGTCTCCGATATTGAATGCCATAAAAATCAGCTGTCACTTATTACCACCCTTGACACGCTTTCA